>NC_084850.1:134644729-134804495 GCF_033115175.1 Lepus europaeus | reverse complement strand
CTGCCATCGGATCAGCGCGGTGCGCCGGCCGCAGTGCGCCTACCGCGGCGGCCATTGGAGGGTGAACCAACGGCAAAGGAAGACCTTTCTCTCTGTCTCTCTCTCTCACTGTCCACTCTGCCTGTTAAAAAAAAAAAAGAATGCATATGGTTGGAGATTAAAATATATTGGTAAGAGGAGTGGTTTTCCTTATGAGCCAATTTAAAAATGTTAATTATCTTTTAAGGGCTCTTCTTGTTAAGGTTGCATGGGGCAAGAAACATTATGAGGTGCCAATTTCTACTAAATATCTTGTACCCGGATTCTCTCCAGGGACAGAAGATCGTTAATCTCCCTTCCCAGAAGAAAGTGTTGTCCAGGCAATGAGCAGGACACAGCAGTGGAAAGCTAACGGCTGGAACTGTGGGAATTCAGAACTGGATGGGAGGATGCACTATTACTCAAACTTGTGAGCCATCGTTTCATAGGGAAGTGATCTCTAGGTTCCTGAATCCCTTCAATCCCAGTAATCAGTCCTTAAAACAAACTGCAACAGGCATGAAGGACATTTTTTCTTTTTTTTTTTTTCTTTTTATTTTTTTTTTATTTTTGACAGGCAGAGTGGACAGTGAGAGAGAGAGACAGAGAGAAAGGTCTTCCTTTTGCCGTTGGTTCACCCTCCAATGGCCGCCGCGGTAGGTGCACTGTGGCCGGCGCGCTGCGCTGATCCGAAGCCAGGAGCCAGGTGCTTATCCTGGTCTCCCATGGGGTGCAGGGCCCAAGCACTTGGGCCATCCTCCACTGCACTCCCTGGCCACAGCAGAGAGCTGGCCTGGAAGAGGGGCAACCGGGACAGGATCGGTGCCCCGACCGGGACTAGAACCCGGTGTGCCGGCGCCGCTAGGCGGAGGATTAGCCTATTGAGCCGCGGGCGCCGGCCATTTGTTTCAAAGAACAAAGAAACATTGGTGACCCCTACAATGGGAAGATGAGTATAGTATGAAAAGAAGACTAGGGTTGAGGGTCCAATAGAGTATGAATTCTGACTTTGGCTCTCATTAATTGTAAAACCTTTAGACTCAATTTTACTTTTCTAGAAAATGAAACTGACAATATCTATCTCATAGGGTCAAGTGGATTGAATAATATAAAAAAAAAACACAGAAACAAGCCTTGCACCTGGTCAATAAATATGAACTTTGATTCTTTTGTTCTGCAAAAAGAGGAAGCAGAACCTACCTAACATGCGTAAATGTTCTCTGTTTCTATTCATTATGGATGTAGTCTGTTTTCATTAGCCTCTTTATTGTTGATATATTGAAAGAGTAAATATTAAGAAGTACTCAGACCACAACCGTATAGTTCAAGGAACCGCCGCAAAACGAATACACTTAGACAACTACCACACAGGTCAAGACATAGAACAGGACGTGCCTTCCAAAGCCCAACCTGTTATGATCCCACCCAATCACTACCCTCCTTATTTCCTAAATTTGGTTCTGGTTTGAGAACTCAAGATTAATTTTGCCTACTTTCTTAAACTTGATGAGCATAAAATCATGCGGCGCATATTCTTTAACTTTTCCTCAACGTTAGAGTTGAAGATTCAACTTGTGACTGCCATTCCCCCATTTGTATTTCCATCCAACATTTCCATGTATATGAATAGGTCATATTCTGTGTAACCATGTTGTTGATCATCATTTAATCTGATTTCCTTCAACCTATAGTTGCCACTAAATAATAGTGTCTTTTACCTAGTTGGACTAAACCAATGTAAATTACCTGTGCTATAAATTTATGAAAATGATGGTTATAGTATCTGCAACCGATAGAGATGATAAACAGCAAACCTGGTTAAGTTAAAATCCTTCAGGGAGGAACGTGTTTGTCAACAGATGCAGAGTGTGTCCTCAATGCCTGAGGAGCCATTGCAAAGTATTCTCAGTATGTTGTTTTGTTTTTTTTATTTATTTTTTATTTTTGACAGGCAGAGTGGACAGTGAGAGAGAGAGACAGAGAGAAAGGTCTTCCTTTTGCCGTTGGTTCACCCTCCAATGGCTGCTGCGGCCGGCACACCGTGCTGATCCGATGGCAGGAGCCAGGTGCTTCTCCTGGTCTCCCATGGGGTGCAGGGCCCAAGGACTTGGGCCATCCTCCACTGCACTCCCTGGCCACAGCAGAGAGCTGGCCTGGAAGAGGAGCAACCGGGACAGGATCGGTGCCCCGACCGGGACTAGAACCCGGTGTGCCGGCGCCGCAAGGCGGAGGATTAGCCCAGTGAGCCGCGGCGCCGGCCAAGTATTCTCAGTATGAAAGAGCAAGGGCAATCAGGCAAGCACTGCCTCTTCATTAAAATGGCCAACATAGACATCAACAGCATCTAATATGCAGTGAATGCACAATTAATAGCCGAAACAGGAACTTCAGGACCCAGAAAATATTTTCTAGTCAAGAGTTTTTTATCTATACCTAACATAGTGTGGACAATGTAAGGAAACTGAACATCCTTTCTTTGAGAGAATTTGAATTGATTAGTGGTTTGAATCTTGGTTCTTATAGAAACACAACTGGGCAAATTGCTTAACCTCTTTGCATTTTGGTTTCCCTACCTATGAATTATATATATAATTATATATTATATATATAATTATATATATAATATATAATATTATTACATATAATTAATATTATATATAATGTAAAATAGTGCATCCTGTATTTGAGATGACCATCGACACAAAAAGTCTAGCACAGAGAGCTGATAATTGCTAACTGGGAAAGAAGGTGTGACATAATGATCAATCCTACCGACCCAGAGACAGACGGCTTGAGTTCAAATTCCTTCTCTAGTTCGAGGTCTAGCCCTGTAAGATCTTGAGCAAGTGACTTAACTCATCCGTGCCTTGGTATCCTCATCTACAAACTGCACATAATGATGGTAGCTACTTCTTAGTGTTCAGTGAAATTTCAATAAATATATATCCTGGCATGTGGTAAACACAGTGAAAACATTTTCCCCCCAGACAATGACAACATTTAGAGCCACAGCTCTTAGCCCTGGCTATATGTTAGAATCAGGATGCTGAATCCTGGACCCAATTACCAGATGTCTGATTTAACTTGCTTGTGGTGGTGTCTAGGAAAGCTAGTTAGATAGCTAGTTAAGTTCCCCACATAATTCTGACTCTGATCACAGAGCATCAGAACTCTATCCCCTTATAGTACTTTAGCAATCACTCCTAAGGGCCTCCTCTATGTCAGTTACATGGGTCACGTAGAGTGGAACCAAATATGGCCTTCTGTGCAGGGAATTTACATTTTGTTAGAGCACGTACACAGGAGCCTTGATCCCAAAGATACAAGTCAAGATGTCATGATATAGATCAGACACAAAGTGCAAGGGAGACAAGGCAGAGAGAGAAGCCATCTTCATTGGGTAGCAGTACCTAAGGACTCCGTGTAAGAAGTGATATCCGCCGGCGCCGCGGCTCACTAGGCTAATCCTCCGCCTTGCGGCGCCGGCACACCGGGTTCTAGTCCGGGTCGGGGCACCGATCCTGTCCCGGTTGCCCCTCTTCCAGGCCAGCTCTCTGCTGTGGCCAGGGAGTGCAGTGGAGGATGGCCCAACTCCTTGGGCCCTGCACCCCATGGGAGACCAGGATAGGTACCTGGCTCCTGCCATCCAGATCAGCGCGGTGCGCTGGCCGCAGCACGCTACCGCGGCGGCCATTGGAGGGTGAACCAACGGCAAAGGAAGACCTTTCTCTCTGTCTCTCTCTCACTGTCCACTCTGCCTGTCAAAAAAAAATAAAAAAATAAATTAAAAAAAAAATAAAATAAAATAAGAAGTGATATCCACTTCAAGTGGATCTTGATAAGTGGAAAGTACATTACTATCATCATCTCCAACAGGGTTACTGAGTTTAAAGCTTTATGAGACTATATGTGGTGTGGGAAATACTTTGATATTCCAGTTTCCTTAAGGCATAGTCAGTTTTGGAAAGCAACCTGGAGTTCCCCCACCATTTTTGGTGATGGATGGGAAGTGGTTTGCCTTAGACATATGGTGTGCTTCATTGGCATTTATGGTCTCAAATTCTAGAAAAAGTCCACTGAAATTCTTAGGTTCAAATGCATAGCCAGTCTTTAATAGCATTTTAAAATCAGAGGAAAATAAAAACCCACCTTTTTTTTTTTTTTTTTTTGCTAAAGAAAAGGGGTGCTAATTGTTGAGCATTTGGGCATTCAAACATTGGAAAAGTGAGCAGGGACATCGAACGCTGTGTCAGCACACTGAGAAGTGAGTCGTGACAGTGCTGAGGAAGCAAAGCTGAGATAAAAATAACCTACCTACATTCTTACCTAAACTAGTATTTTATTATTGCTTCTTTGGTTAGATTGCTCTATAAGAAATATCTATCAAAGAAAATTGAATATAGCACTACTTGATACTATCAGACAGAAAAGTGAAACTTTATAAGGATGTTATTGAGGATGTTATTGTATTAGAATAATATACTCTATGCAGCCAGGAATCGCTGAGGTGAAAGAATAGCCAGTTAAGAAATCCTGGCTGCTGGCTAGGTGGATTCCCTTTTATTTGTCCCATATCCCGAAGAAAGGTTAGATTGATGATGCTCAAAGACTAGAGTCCAGAAATGTATATGTTCATTTATTTAATCAATATTAGTCAATAATAATTAATAATAATATTGAACATGTATTATGGTCTAGGTGCTGTTGTAGGGAGCAAGATAAAGATCCTTGCCTTCCTGGAGTTCATAGTCAAACTTAGGGAAATAGATGCTGGAGAGGATGTGGGGGAAAAAGGGACACTAACCCACTGTTGGCGGGAATGCAAACTGGTTCAGCCACTATGGAAGTCAGTCTGGAGATTCCTCAGAATAGAAACACCAGAAATCAATCCAAACATCTACAGTCAACTTATATTTGACCAAAGATCCAAATCTAATCCCTGGAATAAGGACAGTCTATTCAATAAATGGTGCTGGGAAAATTGGATTTCCACGTGCAGAAGCCTGAAGCAAGACCCCTACCTATCACCTTACACAAAAATTCACTCAACATGGATTAAAGACTTAAATCTACGACCCGAAACCATCAAATTATTAGAGAGCATTGGAGAAACCCTGCAAGATATAGGCACAGGCAAAGACTTCTTGGAAAAGACCCCAGAAGCACAGGCAGTCGAAACCAAAATTAACATTTGGGATTGCATCAAATTGAGAAGTTTCTGTACTGCAAAAGAAACCGTCAGGAAAGTGAAGAGGCAACCGACAGAATGGGAAAAAATATTTGCAAACTATACTACAGATAAAGGGTTGATAACCAGAATCTACAAAGAAATCAAGAAAATCCACAACATCAAAACAAACAACCCACTGAAGAGATGGGCCAAGGACCTCAATAGACATTTTTCGAAAGAGGAAATCCAAATGGCCAACAGACACATGAAAAAATGTTCAAGATCACTAGCCATCAGAGAAATGCGAATCAAGAGGTGGGGTTTTAAGGGCAGTTTGAAAATTAGGGAGAAAAAGTACCCCTAGACTAAATGTAAAGAGTATTGTTGACTTGATCCATAGAAATCAAAGTTAATATTGGTCATTTCTTCAAGAACACAGTGGTGGTGGGAAATTTTTCTGTTTTCATTTAGTTCAAGTGCCCATAATGTCCCTTCTTCCAGGAAGTTCCAGACTGTGCCAAGAATCCTTTTTTTTTGGGCAGCTGTAGCCCTCTGTACCCAATTCCATCACTACCTGTATCAGTTAAATTTTGCTGTGCAACACACCACCCAAAGATTTAATGACTTAAAAGACTATGCCTTCATTTGTTCATAGTTCAATGGGCCAACTGTTTGAGCTAGGCTCAGCTGGGTCAGATCATCTCTGTTCTGTGTCTTGTGGGCTAGGCTCACTCATGTTTTTTTTGCAGTCCATTGGCAGTTATTATACTCACCTGTGTGGTGGTTAGGTGGCTGTCACCTTAGTGATTGAAATAACTAGGTCATGTGTCTCTCATCAAAAAGCTAGCCTGGGCCGGCGCCGTGGCTCAACAGGCTAATCCTCCGCCTTGCGGCGCCGGCACACCGGGTTCTAGTCCCGGTCGGGGCACCGATCCTGTCCCGGTTGCCCCTCTTCCAGGCCAGCTCTCTGCTATGGCCAGGGAGTGCAGTGGAGGATGGCCCAAGTCCTTGGGCCCTGCACCCCATGGGAGACCAGGAGAAGCACCTGGCTCCTGCCATCGGAACAGCGCGGTGCGCCGGCTGCAGCGCGCTACCGCGGCGGCCATTGGAGGGTGAACCAACGGCAAAAGGAAGACCTTTCTCTCTGTCTCTCTCTCTCACTGTCCACTCTGCCTGTCAAAAAAAAAATAAAATAAAATAAAAAAAAAAACAAAGGTTTGTATACATGGACAGGAAGTATTACAGCTTTTTTTTTTTTTTTAGCAGAGAGAAAAGATTGATTCAAGTCAGAGACATCCTGGCAGAGTGGCCCGGAGGGAGACTCCAAGAGAGGCAACACCCGAAGAGGCTGGTGGTAGAGGGGTTTTTAAGCACAATTTTGGGGAAAAAAAACTCGTTACAGCCATTTCTGAAAAAGAAAAGTCTACCTCTTGCCCTTATTGAGTTATAATCTATTTTATGTATTTATCAGTCTTATTAAGGGTAGAAGTTCTGCTTCTGCTTGTCCGGATCTTGAGCACAGGACCCAGGGCCACATGCTATGTTGCATGCTTCACAGTTGTTCATTTTCCCCAAAATTTCTGGTGTTTATGAGACTTGAAGCCATTTAGGCTGTGTGATCCAGAGTGACCCATTTTAGGGAAATGGGAAGAGAAGAGTTCAGAGTCATCGTGATCCTCAACATGCTATGCTATGACTTATGAGCCTCACCAGGACCTGAGCAGAAGCACAGCCCGGGTAGCTTCTCCAACTGTCAAGCCTCATCGCAAAGGTTGCCGACAACATTCTTACAATGCCAGTTGTGCGCCAACTCTGTCCCAAGGTCATTTCTTTGCATATTTTGATCACACACTCAATATCCATCAATGACTCTTGAATTTGCTGTGGCTTGGGAAATGTCATAAGGGAAAGTTTACGGAGTCTCCCACTTATGCAGACACCTGGCCGATGTAGGCAGGCCCACAGATCAATTTGCCAAAGCTTGGCTCTTTTAGTTTTCAATCTTTTTTTTTTTTTTGACAGGCAGAGTGGACAGTGAGAGAGAGAGAGACAGAGAGAAAGGTCTTCCTTTTGCCGTTGGTTCACCCTCCAATGGCCGCCGCGGTAGCGCGCTGCGGCCGGCGCACCGCGCTGATCCGATGGCAGGAGCCAGGTGCTTCTCCTGGTCTCCCATGGGGTGCAGGGCCCAAGCACTTGGGCCATCCTCCACTGCCCTCCCTGGCCACAGCAGAGAGCTGGCCTGGAAGAGGGGCCACCGGGTTCAATCTTTATCCAAGAACTTCATAAAATCCTGATTACGTACAAAACACGATGGTTCCCATCCCTTTCTCATAAATACCAGTCTGACCTCGGAAAGTCATTCCAATTAGCCGAAGATATATCTGATTCAACGAGCGATCGTCTTTACGTTTTAGAGCTAAAGCGGAGAATCCAAACAAATTCCTTATTTCAAACCTCTTACAGAGTTCAGCCTTATCGCTCTCATAGTTTCTCTCACTGCAGTCTCATGTTGGAAGCATTCTGTCGGGGAACAAAGCAAGACCAAATGTGGCAGGGCTATAGCCTCTTTTTAAAATTCCATGCCTGTGGGGTTGGCAGCTGCTTGAAATGGTCCAGTTGGTCTTAGTTGACCAGATGGTTCACAAGTAAGGGGGGACATTTCCTTACGTAGGAAATAGGGCATCTCTGTTAACAATGGCTAGAGAGAATGCTTCTGGTGTGCCACTCGGGGGGTGGGGGGGCTCATGCTCCCAACGGTTAGAATAGTGCCAGCAGAATAGCTTGCAGAGCTTGGTAGAGATGTTTATTTAAAAAAAAAAAAAAAAACAAAGATTCCCATAAGTTTCAAAGGGGAAGATACCTATGGAACAGATACCATGCTGGTATTCGATTTTTCTGTATTTGGGGAAGGGATTGAATGTTTAGCAACCAAACAACAACAACAAAAAAAAAACTAAAAAGCTCTGGTTGTCAGGAAAGCTAAATTAACTTGGAATCAATAAACACCAGTTTCTCCCTTGAAATGTGCTTAAACGTCAAGAAGCGTGTTGGAAACCTGCCCAGATGGTCTCCCAGAAAACCTTCTTTTTTTTTTTTTTTTTTTTTTTTTAATTTTTGACAGGCAGAGTGGACAGTGAGAGAGAGACAGAGAGAAAGGTCTTCCTTTTGCCGTTGGTTCACCCTCCAATGGCCGCCGCGGTAGGCGCACTGCGGCCGGTGCACCACGCTGATCCGATGGCAGGAGCCAGGTGCTTCTCCTGGTCTCCCATGGGGTGCAGGGCCCAAGCACTTGGGCCATCCTCCACTGCACTCCCTAGCCACAGCAGAGAGCTGGCCTGGAAGAGGGGCAACCGGGACAGGATCGGTGCGCTGACCGGGACTAGAACCCGGTGTGCCGGCGCCGCAAGGCGGAGGATTAGCCTGTTGAGCCACGGCGCCGGCCATCTCCCAGAAAACCTTCTAAGTGTCGCCCAGATATTATGAATAGAAGGTCCTTATTAACTGAACTGACCTCTACTTCCTCCCACATTGTTGGGGCCAGCATTGTGGCATAGTGGGTTGCCTAGAACACCGGCATTCCATATGGGAGCCGGTTTGGTGGGATACCTGGATGAATCTCTTGGCTCCTGGCTTTGCCCTGGCTCAGCCCTGCCTGTTCACTTGGGGAGTGAACCAGGGGATAGAAGATTCTCTCTCTCTCTCTCTCTCTCTCTCTCTCTCTCTCTTGCTTTCGCTCTCACCCTTGCCCTCGCCCCCTCCCCTTCTTCCCTCACTCTCTCTGTATCTCTGACTTTCAAATAACTAAATCTTTTAAAAAATGAACATTGCTGAATAATCACTGTACTAAATGTCTCTCTTTGACTAACAGATTAAGTCCCTGAGTGTAGGGTCTGTTACTTATCTTTGATCCCCAGCACAATGGATGGCACAGATAAAAGAAATTTCAGTGTTAGTTTAATAAAGTGAATGCATGAATGAATTGCCAATTATACTAGGAATTCCACTTGAATATACATATTTTAATGCCATTCATTCATTAACCAACTCTTCACTGAGTACCTACTATGAACCAGGTGTCGTGCTAAGTCATTGGCATGCAAACAGACAACACTGATAAAGTCCTTTCTTTCATGAAGTCTAAAATTAAGAATGATTCTAAGAGTGTGGGAATGGAATAGTCTTGTTGACTCAATGTCCACCAGAGCCTACACTAAAGCGATATTCTGCAAATATACATGCATTTTGCAGGACTTTCTAGGAATAACGATCGTCTGGAAACCATTACACCCAATATTCTGCATTATCGCAGACAAATAGATATTTGAAAATAATTCGTTTAACAGTGGAATTTATGGCTGTTGACGTTGCTGGGCCATTCTGCCCAGTCTTATAAAGTCTCTCCTGTAAGAGAAGAGACTACTGGCCACATGCCGTCTATTTGCCGAGCTGCTGAAATTTCGACAAATAGCCCCCAGGTTACAAAGTAAATAAATTGTTAGGAGATACTCCTGTGTGTCCTCGGTAGTTGGGGTTTAGTATGAAAACAAGGGCGCCAATTCCTGTTTCTAAAGGTAGTAAGTTAGCTGGAGTGCCCGAAATGGTAGGTTGAAAGCAGAAGAGTTAGCAGTTTCGTATCTACCATTTAGCAAGTCAATAAGGCACGTGTTGTTAGTGGCCCAAATAAATGGTGTAGAAGATGGCCACATGGAAGTACCTTAGACATGTTAACCAAGAGGCCATGTATTTTTTTTACTATTTCTTCTTGAGTAAGGGAACTTGTATGGGAGGGACAATCAAGAGGAATTTAAACGACATCCATCAGAATGTACGTCATTCATTCATCCAGAAATGACATAGTATGCGAGATGCTCCAAAACTCCAAAGAACTCAGGTTAAACGTACAAGAAAGCCAGTGTTTGGAGGCTTGCCATTAGAGAAGGCACCAGGAGTTAGAACATCATAGTAAGTCACGTGTAACTTTCTTCCTTACTCCCCCTTCACACTCAGCCTTCAGAAATGCTAAAGTCAACAATGAGAGGGGCAAAAACAAAAACAAAAACAAATCTTTGTCCTACTAGTCAAAATCTTTATTTAAAAAATAAAAAAAGAGAAAAGAAAAAAATCCATCATGGACTATTAAGTCATTAAAATTATGTTCATAATAGGTTTTTTTTTTCTTTTCTTTTCTTTTTTTTTTTGACAGGCAGAGTGGATAGAGAGAGAGAGACAGAGAGAAAGGTCTTCCTTTGCCGTTGGTTCACCCTCCAATGGCCGCTGCGGCCGGCGTATCTTGCTGATCCAAAGCCGGGAGCCAGGTGCTTCTCCTGGTCTCCCATGCAGGTGCAGGGCCCAAGCACTTGGGCCATCCTCCACTGCACTCCCTGGCCATAGCAGAGAGCTGGCCTGGAAGAGGGGCAACCAGGATAGAATCCGGCGCCCCGACTGGGACTAGAACCCGGTGTGCCGGCGCCACAAGGTGGAGGATTAGCCTGTTAAGCCACGGCGCTGGCCCATAATAGGTTTTTGATGTCATGGGAAATGGATAATATAAATGGCATAAAAATATGATTAAATTTTGTATGTGTGTAGTTTAAGTGGTTTGCCCACAAATGCACATAGAAAAACACTGGACAGAAATACACCAAGTTATTAACACAGTTGTTTACTGGATGGTTAACATTAATAAAGTTTCTGTGTTTTCCATGACAAATGGAGCATGTGGTCAAAGATTGCAGTTTATAAATTAAAAAGTATTTATATGTACACGTGTGTCCACATATGTGTATGGCCAATTCTTTAGTTTCCACAACTCACTTTTTAGAGCATTTTGGTTTCTCACTGTCATATGAGTCACATCTCCTCACGGTCAGTTGAGAGCCAACCATGTTTACTAATAGCCTAATAATAGTACATGTAGTTTAACAGGGATCACTTTTCAGTTAAAAAAAAAAACCTGGTGTTAAATTGGAAACGGCATAGAAAATTAATTTTTAAAAAAATATTATGTAGGCTCTCTGCCGTTAATGTGCTGTACACTCTTATTTAATGCTATAACTAGTACTCCAACAGTATTTTTTTTTCACTTTGTGTTGCTATATGGGGGCAAACTGTTGAAATCGTTACCTAATATATACTAAACTGATCTTCTGTATATAAAGAGAATTGAAAATGAATCATGATGTGATTGGAAGGGGAAAGGGAGCGGGAGGGGGGAGGGTTGTCGGTGGGAGGGAAGTTATGGGAGGGGGGAAGCCATTGTAACCCATAAGCTGTACTTTGGAAATTTATATTCATTAAATAAAAGTTTAATAAAAAAAATAGTACATGTAGGAAGATAAACCTGCCAGAGGCAACAGAACAGCCAACGTGAGTACAGAGCTAAGTATAAAATGATTTTACATTACAACTTCTTTTGGTTTTATCTGGGTTCCTGATGGCTACTGACGAGTGATCTTCCTATGTCGAGGCAATGTATTTAGCAATTTTATTTAGTTTTTACCATTGATGCAGAATCATAGTAGCTTCATAGAATGCATAACAAATTTACAAAATTCAAACTCCCAATTTTTGCAAACAAATGACTACTCCTTTCATAGCGATGTGTGGTCAGAGGCTAAATGTCTTATGTTTTGACATTACCTGCTAACAATTTTTTCACCAGTAGTTTAGCTGTCTATGAGATTGTAAAGTAGGCCGGCGCCGTGGCTCAACAGGCTAATCCTCCGCCTTGCGGCGCCGGCACACCGGGTTCTAGTCCCGGTCGGGGCACCGATCCTGTCCCGGTTGCCCCTCTTCCAGGCCAGCTCTCTGCTATGGCCTGGGAGTGCAGTGGAGGATGGCCCAAGTGCTTGGGCCCTGCACCCCATGGGAGACCAGGAGAAGCACCTGGCTCCTGGCTTCAGATCAGCGCAGTGCGCTGGCCGCAGCGGCCATTGGAGGGTGAACCAACGGCAAAAAGGAAGACCTTTCTCTCTGTCTCTCTCTCTCACTGTCCACTCTGCCTGTCAAAAATAAAAAAAATAAAAAAAAAAAAGAGAGATTGTAAAGTATATGTTTGTGCATCCTGAGGTTTATGGCACGGCATGTAATGATGGCAATAACTGATCACTAATGAAAAAATAAGTAAATTAACTCATTTTGGAGAGGTACAGAGTAGATTAGAATTTCTATTAAGTAAATCGATCCGTGATGACATAGTTGAAAAAAGCTGTTCATGTGTTTGACATTCCAATAGCAGTAAGACACATGCTTATTCTACTGCTTATTATCCCAGAAGGTTAAACACGTATCAGAAGCTCTATTCCTCTCTCTCTCTGAGCAGACGGAACCTAATATTTATCTTTAGGAGCATAAGACGTCCTAAGTTGTATGACTAAGTCTGCGGTATCAAGTCCACCTGTGTCACAGCCACCGACCTCTCCCATACGCTATCTTCCAACTACGGGAGATAATGCGGAGCAGGATCCAACATTTCTCATCAATGTCAAAAACGGCTCAACGCAACAGAAACTCAAAGCCAGCCAGGATACGGGATCACATCTCAATTATTTTCTGGAACCGGATTTCCGAGAGACTGCTCGATCAGTTTGAGACTGCGTACGCTGAATGCTAAATTGAACTTGGAAAATTGAAGGGAATCCTTCATAAAAATAGCGTATGCAGCTATTATTTTAGATGCTACAAAAATGTGTGTTCCTGAGATCCATTCCACTTTTTTTTCTGTTAACCTGCTACAATTTCTGGAATTTTTTACCAACTTGGATAATTCCATCATTAATTTTCTAGGTAGCAATGTTACTTAAAAATGATAGCATAACGGCTAATATGCCTTAATTAAGGCATAGCAAAAATTCATGTATCTGCTTTGCTGCATCTTGATATTATACATTCTTGTATACACTCATTGATATAGCTTTTCTGTGCAAATTTTCAGGAACAATGCAAACTTTTATTATCGTAAATGGCTTTATGAAGCTCATGAATCACAATAGCCTCGCCAATAACTACTTGACATTATAGCGTACGTTGCACCAGTCTCACTCCAATTCTTGCAAGCCTCTTGGCTCATACACAGCTGTGGTCAAAGGCACTCCAGGGCTTCTTAGAAATCACACGCCATGTTTCTGCCTCCGTGTATTCCTCCTGTCTCAATCCTGATTTCACGTTCCCCTAACACATTTTGAGTGTTCCCCCATTTCCTCGGAGTCCTCTCCAACTTAGGTCTATTGTTCTCTCATTGCTGTCACATCTCCAACATACCAAAGGACGGCCAACATTTGTGTCCTCACGGAATTATGCAGTGCACAAATACCTTTGGTGAATGGTTCAGGTCATTTTGTTGGTAAGCAAGAAGGTTTCTTACCTTTGGCAGAGATGCCCTGGAACCTGAACTTTGGGTGGTCATCGTTAAGACGGTGGTGATGCCCAGTGCGACCCTGGCAGGGGCTGCATCCATGTTTATCCAAAAGGAGACCCAGGATAAAATGACTATCAACAGGCTGGGGATATACATCTGAATCAGATAATAGCCCATCTGGCGTTCCAGGTGAAACTTGACCTCAATGCAAGTAAACTTTCCTGGAAGGACAAAAAGATCGTTTCAAGTTCAATTCGAATTGGCCTTTCCCATCTCAGCATTCGACTTTATTATCTTTTTTTAAAAGAGTGTTTTCTATGGGTTGGAAAGATTGCTCACAGTGCTCATCCAAAAACAACCAATTCAATTATTCTGCAACTCACTCAGTAATAGAAATAATAGCATGAGAATATATGATCTAAAGAATCAGTGGCGGCCGGCGCCGTGGCTCACTAGGCTAATCCTCCGCCTTGCGGCGCCGGCACACCGGGTTCTAGTCCCGGTCGGGGCACCGATCCTGTCCCGGTTGCCCCTCTTCCAGGCCAGCTCTCTGCTGTGGCCAGGGAGTGCAGTGGAGGATGGCCCAAGTGCTTGGGCCCTGCACCCCATGGGAGACCAGGAGAAGCACCTGGCTCCTGCCATCGGATCAGCGCGGTGCACCGGCCGCAGAGCGCCTACCGCGGCGGCCATTGGAGGGTGAACCAACGGCAAAAGGAAGACCTTTCTCTCTGTCTCTCTCTCTCTCTCACTGTCCACTCTGCCTGTCAAAAAAAAAAAAAAAAAAGAATCAGTGGATCAAAACCACATGACATGGCCTGCTCTGTGGTGCAGTGGGTAAAGCTGCCACCTGCAGTGTCGGCATACCATATGGGCACTGGTTCGAGTCCCGGCTGCTCCACTTCCAATCCAGCTCTCTGCTGCAGCCTGGGAAAGCAGTAGAAGATGGCACAAGCCCTTGGGCCCATGCACCCACGTGGGAGACTGGGGAGAAGCTCCTGGCTTCAGATCAGGCGCAGCTCCGGGTGTTGCGGCCAATTGGGGAGTGAACCAGTGGATGGAAGACCTTTCTCTCTCTTTCTCTGCCCTCATTCTCTCTGTGTAACTCTGACATTCAAATAAATAGATAAATCTTAAAAAAATACCATATGACATATTTAATTTTGTAAAATAGGTGCTTGTTGCAGCTTATGTATTTTAGATTGAGCTTCAAAATTTATAAGACTGAGCTAAACTGACCAGAGGAAAGAAACTTTAAATTTTGTGTGGTCATAATATGTAATATATAGCACACAATTTATAACCCATGGCATATAATATGTAATACATATGTATAACATACACAATGTATTATTTTAGCTGAAACGATTCCTTCCTGAGTAGTAAAAGGATCTCCTAAATTATATGAATGCCTGTGTACCTATTTTTGTATTATCAATTGCAAGAAAAAGAAACCTTACAGTAGCTATATATTTAGCCATAATAAATCCCTAGCCTTCTGCATAATTGCTTGAGCAATTATAACTTATCTTGTAGTTTCATTTGTCCGTGAACCCATTGAAGTGCCCTTGTACTATTAAGAGATAAATATCCCTCATCCTTCCCATTTCTTTTTTTTTTTCTTCAGTTGGCTTGGGGTTAGAAACCCCAGAAGGTAAATTTGGCTTAGTTCACAGAAATTATAAGAGTATTGAATTCTGCTTGGTCGGGAAGAACACCTTGGAATCAGGTTTTAGTTACTTAATAGGAAGTCACTGTTGGCCGCCGGAGCACGTGTTCATGGGTCATTGTACACGGCAGGGGGCACACAGACTAGTCATTGGACATACCATCATGTCTTGATTGCCTCTCCATGGTACCACCTCGAATTCTCCCCTAGCTCATGTGTCTGTCAGCACTCCTGATAACATTTGACTTTAGAGCCAGCTGAATTCCTGCAAGCTGATTTTCATCCAAACTCCTATCACTGTCCAGGACCAGAGAGCACAATAGCTCTATTTCTGGATTCTCAAAAACCCGTGTTATCCCTCTCTTCCACTTAAAGCAGAGGATGAACATTGACCTGAGGATACAATGTCAAGAGTGGTTGCCAGGAACAGGCCAGAATTCATATATTTCTTCTACACTTATGAGATCTCCTACACATTCCTTTGACCATGTGACAACAAAATGGTCAGCAACAGAACAGCAAAAGATTCCCCATTCTTTCTCCTTCTATGTTTTGGAGAAATTATCTACTGTGTTCACTGACCTGTTCAAGAAGGAGAAGGAATGTTATCAGTTAAGGGGGTTTTGAGCTTTGGTGAATATGTAGTTGTAACGGTGATGTGAATACGTATCGTCTGAGCTACAAACGGAGCCCCTGTGGGTTTAGCAGCTGGAAGAAAACTTACCGGTGTTGTAGTGCTTTGTGCAGTAGCCAAGTTCCTTCTCTTCTTTCAAAATAAACTGAGGCAACGTCAACCCTTCCGCAACTTGCACTGGGCCATCACTTAGCCACTCAAATATCAGGTCATTCATCGTGTACCCAACTGTTAATAAAAAAAACATAGTGAAACACTGAGTATATCTTTTCAAGGATGGTAGTTTTTTCACTTGATGTTGCTATATGGGGGCAAAATGTTGAAATCTTTACCTAATATATACTAAACTGATCTTCTGTATACAAAGAGAATTGAAAATGAATCTTTACATGAATGGAAGGGGAGAGGGAGCGGGAAAGGGGAGGGTTGCGGGCAGGAGGGAAGTTATGGGAGGGGGGAAGCCATTGTAACCCATAAGCTATACTTTGGAAATTTATATTCATTAAATAAAAGTTTAATAAAAAAAAAACAAAAACAACAACAACAAAAAAGAAAGTCTAGAAATGTAAAGAAACAAACTAGGAACTTGTCTAAGGAAACACACACGCTCAGTTAATTCAACAGTGTTCTTACTAAGAGTGCTAGAATCAGCACAATGACTACATGTCATGGTAACTAAAGACATTGAAGGCCGGCGCTGCGGCTCACTAGGCTAATCCTCCGCCTTGCGGCGCCGGCACACCAGGTTCTAGTCCCGGTCGGGGCACCGATCCTGTCCCGGTTGCCCCTCTTCCAGGCCAGCTCTCTGCTATGGCCAGGGAGTGCAGTGGAGGATGGCCCAAGTCCTTGGGCTCTGCACCCCATGGGAGACCAGGAGAAGCACCTGGCTCCTGCAATCGGATCAGCGTGGTGCACCTGCCGCAGCGCGCCTACCACGGCGGCCATTGGAGGGTGAACCAACGGCAAAAGGAAGACCTTTCTCTCTGTCTCTCTCTCACTGTCCACTCTGCCTGTCAAAAATTAAAAAAAAAAAAAAAAAGACATTGAAGACATCAGGCTATTTCTGAGTGATTTTTTTTTTCTGTGTATAGTGAGAAAATGAAATCCATAAACTATTTTCTTCTTCTTTATTCACTAACTCTACAAGTAAACAAACAAAAAAAATTCTTTGAAGATTGGCTTTCCTTGAAAGGGCTATGCATGTGGCTAGCAAATACGACAGTCCAACTCATGGTGCACTTGTTAGCATTTCAAATGAAAACCATTCTTTTTTTTTAAAAAGTGAGATTGAATTCCCATTACAAATTCGGCTCCACTCTTAGGGCCTATAAGTTTTGCTTTCAGTAATCTTTTTTTTTATTAAACTTTTATTTAATGAATATAAATTTCCAAAGTGCAGCTTATGGATTACAATGGCTTCCCCTCTCCCATAACTTCCCTCCCACCCGCAACCCTCCCCTTTCCCGCTCCCTCTCCCCTTCCATTCATGTAAAGATTCATTTTCAATTCTCTTTGTATACAGAAGATCAGTTTAGTATATATTAGGTAAAGATTTCAACATTTTGCCCATATAGCAACATAAAGTGAAAAAACTACCATTGGAGTACTAATTATAGCATTAAATTAAGTAATCTTATATTAAAATTCTTATGATCAACTCTCAGTTCGTTTAGCAAGTAGGTAAGACGATGGGCAGGTAACCTAAAGGGAAGTTGTAGAATATGCAAATCAAGAATATCCGTTTTTGACAGTGTCTTGTTAAATGAGCCCACTTGTCACAACTTTTTAATATGAAGTAAAATAGATTCCTTATTATGTAAGGTCATATTCTTATATAACTTGAACCATCCAAAGTAAGATAATTATTCATTTGGTAAACCCAAAGTTAGCTGCTAAGTCTCCAAACTTCTGCTAACTAGGTCGTTATCTGTTCAGTGATTCTGGCTTCTTTCTTTTTTTTTTTTTATTTTTTTTATTTTTTTTATTTATTTTTTTTTTTGACAGGCAGAGTGGACAGTGAGAGAGAGAGACAGAGAGAAAGGTCTTCCTTTTGCCATTGGTTCACCCTCCAATGGCCTCCGCGGTAGCGCGCTGCGGCCGGCGCACCGCGCTGTTCCGATGGCAGGAGCCAGGTGCTTCTCCTGGTCTCCCATGGGGTGCAGGGCCCAAGGACTTGGGCCATCCTCCACTGCACTCCCTGGCCACAGCAGAGAGCTGGCCTGGAAGAGGGGCAACCGGGACAGAATCCGGCGCCCCGACCGGGACTAGAACCCGGTGTGCCGGTGCCGCTAGGCGGAGGATTAGCCTGTTGAGCCACGGCGCCGGCCTGGCTTCTTTCTCTACTCCAGAAATGGAGGCTACTCTTCTTTTGTGCATCATTTTTCTATTTTCCCCCTTTTGTTTGTGACATTGTTACTCTTAAAACGAGATTGATGAGGACAAAGGATAGTATATGAGGTCTTGGAAGGCCAATAACCTCGGAGCATGTTTATTAAGTTTATAGGTTCTTATTCTTGTTTACTGCAAGATGCGACTCACCAGAGCTACTCAGGAATCAATAACAAATCTAATTGGAATCTACTTTTCTCTTGTTTTGACCACATTTTCAATCCCAGGACAGAAAAAGGAAAAAAAATCAGAAAACAAGGAATCAGAGGACCCTGAACAAGTGATGATGGTCCAAAAAAAGAATGGCTAACCCTATCTATTTTGCCACAATTCTGTGTGATTGCATCCCTGGCATCTCCAACAAATACTTGAATATTGGCCGGCGCCGCGGCTCAACAGGCTAATCCTCCACCTTGTGGCGCCGGCACACCGGGTTCTAGTCCCGGTCGGGGCACCGATCCTGTCCCGGTTGCCCCTCTTCCAGGCCAGCTCTCTGCTGTGGCCAGGGAGTGCAGTGGAGGATGGCCCAAGTGTTTGGGCTCTGCACCCCATGGGAGACCAGGAGAAGCACCTGGCTCCTGCCATCGGATCAGCGCGGTGCACCGGCCGCAGCGAGCCTACCGCGGCGGCCATTGGAGGGTGAACCAACGGCAAAAGGAAGACCTTTCTCTCTGTCTCTCTCTCTCTCTCACTGTCCACTCTGCCTGTCAAAAAAAAAAAATACTTGAATATCACCTGACATTCCCTGTTTTGTCTAGTGAGCATGTCCATAGCTACCACAATGACATTCCTCTTCACACTCACTGCAGGGCAGACAGAGACGTAAAGTCAAGAGATGAGGAAGGAGTAGGGAATATTGGGGTAGAAAAATAAGGCGGTGCCCACCCTTCAAATCCAGTGTTAGTAGTAAGCATATGACCAGTTTGTTAAATTAATTATTTTTAGGTCCTTCAAGGATCAATCATATTGTCTAATTGAAAATTTTTAAGCTTTTGGGTGATCCTTAGTTGACAGTCATGGCTGCTATCTTACAAAGAATATAAGTATTGCATCGAGGCAGGTGAGAGAAGACAAAAAAAAGAAAGAAAATGTAAGAAAATGTTTTTCTCCACTTGATTCTCAAAAGAAGGGGCAATAGGAAAAAAATGAATGCATAAAGCTGATTACAAATCAGAAATTCTCATTTTATCTCTGAAAACTTCTTAAAACAAAGATGTTTTATTATTTTGTTTATTCCTGTAGGAGGTTTCAAGGGCAATCTTACAGTGATTTTAAATGATCAGAAAGAAACCCTATCACTACCTCTTTTAAACTAATACTTGATGTTGTCTTTTTGGTTTTTTTTTTTTTTTTTTTTTGACAGGCAGAGTGGACAGTGAGAGAGAGACAGAGAGAAAGGTCTTCCTTTACCGTTGGTTCACCCTCCAATGGCCGCTGCGGCCGGCGCACCGCGCTGATCCAAAGCTTGGAGCCAGGTGCTTCTCCTGGTCTCCCATGCGGGTGCAGGGCCCAAGGACTTGGGCCATCCTCCACTGCACTCCCTGGCCACAGCAGAGAGCTGGCCTGGAAGAGGGGCAACCGGGACAGGATCGGTGCTGTCTTTTTTTACACTTACTGTGTTTCTAAACCAAGAAGTTAAAAGTATTTCCTTGCCCCTGCCTCATTAAATCTCCCAACATCCCTGTGGGTCAGTAGCACTTATTATTCTCTGCATTTTACAAGCACAGTAACTGACAGAGCGAAAAATAAATAAATAAAAATAAAAAGCAACCCTGTCTCTTAACTGAAAATCACACTACCTTGGAGGCATCAAAGACGTGTGGCATGTGCCGAAGGTTTCAGCGTCATCAGGGCTATAGTGCATAAAAGGCGCAAAGTAGATGGCATCTCTCTGCCTTTGTGTATCCACCGCCTATCTAAGGGATATGCATCTTATTCTTTTTTTTTTTTTAATTTTTGACAGGCAGAGTGGACAGTAGAGAGAAACAGAGAGAAAGGTCTTCCTTTGCCGTTGGTTCACCCCCCAAGATGGCCGCCGTCTCACTCCCAAGATGGCCACCATCTCACTCCCAAGATGGCCGCCGTCTCACACCCAAGATAGCCGCCATCTCAAGATGGCCACCTCCTGGGACACAGCAGAGATAGACAGTGAGAGAGAGAGACAGAGAGAAAGGTCTTCCTTTGCCGTTGGTTCACCCTCCAATGGCCGCCACGGCTGGCGCGCTGCGGCCGGCGCACCGCACTGATCCGATGGCAGGAGCCAGGTGCTTCTCCTGGTCTCCCATGCGGGTGCAGGGCCCAAGCACTTGGGCCATCCTCCACTGCCCTCCCGGGCCACAGCAGAGAGCTGGCCTGGAAGAGGGGCAACCGGGACAGGATACGCATCTTATTGTATCTTATTCCATCCCATCTCGTGCCCCTTTTCTGGCAGCCTCCTCTGAGTCCCCTGTGTCTCATTCTCAAAGCAACTATCTTTTCCTGCCAGAATTCCTTGGGGGGGGGGGGGATTAGTCTGTTTATATGGGCTTTAGATGGGAAAAAAAAAAGCAGTTTGATGATTAGAGAGTGACTCATTATAAGTGTTAAATGACTAACAATCTTAGTTTTTTCAGGAGTCATTTTCATTTCAAAGAAAAGCGTACTAAATCTGGCTTGTTTCTGAGGAAGGGTAAGTAACTTGGCATTTTCCTTTGAAAGGTTTTTCCTTTGTTAATAATGAGCTTCTCATATGAGACACTCACACTTCTGCTTGTCCTGCTATCAGGACACTGGGGGGTTGGTAAATAGGTAGAGAATGAGTCGGACAGGTCTTTTATCTTTTTTTTTTTTTTTTTTTTACTTTTTGACAGGCAGAGTGGACAGTGAGAGAGAGAGACAGAGAGAAAGGTCTTCCTTTGCCGTTGGTTCACCCTCCAATGGCCGCTGCGGCCAGCGTATCTCGCTGATCCGAAGCCAGGAGCCAGGTGCTTCTCCTGGTCTCCCATGGGGTGCAGGGCCCAAGCACTTGGGCCATCCTCCACTGCACTCCCTAGCCACAGCAGAGAGCTGGCCTGGAAGAGGGGCAACCGGGACAGGATCGGTGCCCCGACCGGGACTAGAACCCGGGGTGCTGGTGCCGCAAGGCGGAGGATTAGCCTAGTGAGCCGCGGCGCCGGCCAGGTCTTTTATCTTTAATGACACTAGAAGAATCGGGTCACTGGTGAAAGCAAGCAGGCAGTCATTTAGACAGCGGTGACTTACAACTCTCCAGCTGCATTGTACACGTCTGCACGTCCATTGGAAAGTTCTTCAAGTCCATGGGGCAGGATAACGTCAAGGTGAGTCTTAACAAAGAAAAAAAAAATTAAAATCCAGTGTTAAATATATGAAGTCTAATTTTTGAGAAATATTAAGCAAAGTGACATTAATTGAAATAATGCCATCTATGCTCTCAGGACAGTGCTTTCTTTTTTTTTTTTTTATTTTTGACAGGCAGAGTGGACAGTAGAGGGAGACAGAGAGAAAGGTCTTCCTTTGCCATTGGTTCACCCTCCAATGGCCGCCACGGTAGGCGCTCTGCGGCCGGTGCACCGCGCTGATCCGATGGCAGGAGCCAGGTGCTTCTCCTGGTCTCCCATGGGGTGCAGGGCCCAAGGACTTGGGCCGTCCTCCACTGCACTCCCTGGCCACAGCAGAGAGCTGGCCTGGAAGAGGGGCAACCGGGACAGGATCGGCGCCCCAACCGGGACTAGAACCCGGTGTGCCGGCGCCGCAAGGCGGAGGATTAGCCTGTTGAGCCACGGTGCCGGCCAGGACAGTGCTTTCTGTTTTTCAAATGAAAACTGGTCATTAGTAATTGTTAAAATATTGTAGTATTTCACCATAATCCCTTTCTCTCTACTTTCAATTGCCCAGATTTTGACTCTCCCTTTTTGCCTTGTCTACCCCACCAAAGGCACTGGTTTTCAAGCTTATTCTAGAATGAACAAAGACCACTGGAAATGGTGTAAGAAAAATAATGGCATCTGAACTACACTGATGTCCGAAACACAGAGTTATAGCTTGGATAAGTGGGCTTTGCTTCAAGAACCACACATGACAGGGCTGGCGCTGTGCCATAGTAGATACACTTGCCATCTTCGGTGCGGGTCTCTCATATGGGCGTCAGTTCATGTCCTGGCTGCTCCACTTCTGATCCAGTTCCCTGCTAATGCCCTGAGAGAAGCAGCGGAAGACGGCCCAACCGTTCGCGCCTCTGCTAGCTATGTAAGAGACCTGGATGAAGCTCCTGGCCCCTGGTTTCAGCCTAGCCCGACAGTGGCCATTGTGGCCATCTGAAGAGTGAACTAGCAGATGGAAGGTCTCTTTTGCCTTTTCCCCCTCTCTCTGTAACTCTGATTTTTCAAATAAATAAATAAATTCTTTTTAAAAAAAAAAAAAGAATATTAGGATTGAAGATCAGCAATTGTCTTAGTCTTAAATTTGCTAACTATTTGTTTTCTCATCGATCCTATGAAGAGATAGAATAAGGTTCTTTTTTATTTCTATTTGACTGTAATACTAGAACCCCTATTATTCTAATGGTCACTTGCTCCAAATTCTATTTATTGTACCTCAATATATACTTTAGGTCTGAAGGATGCTCCCATTGCCCTCCCCCCCTAACTCTTGCACTGTTACCTAAACTCTATCCAAGGAAAAACAAAACAAAAAAGTTGATGGTGCATTTATGTTAAATAAGGGAAAGGGTTGGGATTTGAAGTGAGATTCTACAAAGCATTCGGGCTGATAATCTTGAAAAATGGCTAAGATGCAACAATCATTTTGAAAAAACAAGATGTAAAACAGTACAGTGCGATCTCAGTTATGTAAAAAACATTTTCAATCATGGAAATAAATATAAATATAAATAAAATATAAAATAATAATATATAATAATAATATATAAAATATAATATATATAAATAATATATAAAATATAATAATATATAAAATATATAAATATAAATAAAAATATAAATATAAATAAATAAAAATAAATATAAATATAAATATAAATATAAATAAATATAAATATAAATATAAATAAATAAATAAATATAAATAAAAATAAATATAAATATAAATAAAAATAAATATAAATAGTGATATTAAGAGTAGGTATTTATGGTTGATGGGATGATGATTCATATTTTGCTTTCTTCTTCATTCTGCTTTATCTGTTAATGAGTATAGATTATTTGAAAATGTCCATGGAAACTATTCATCAGCTTTCCGATCTTCATGTAATTTAATGTCTTTTTCTTTAGACAATGGCTCAAAGTAAAATTTTAGTTTATTCAGTAATTTTTTTGCCATTATAATCGTGTTACTATTACAGTTTTATCATCAATAGGCCAAAAGTTACCTCGATTGCTGAATAAATTAGCCAGCTTTGGTGCGCTAAGCTGGAAACCCAAAAAATACCATGTTTCAAAAGGAAAAAAAAAATGGTTTTGAGTTCTAAACCTCTGGCTTAACAATCACATTTCATACAGGAAAGTGATTCTTGTTAATTTTATGATCCTTTGATAGATAGAGATATAAACATACAAATAATTTTCTCAGCATGAAGACTCTACTAAGATGTCTTGGAAAATTCTATTTTATTGAGATCAATAGAGTAGAGTGAAAGAACCAAAGCGAAAACCTCTGGCAAAAAAAAAAAAAATGCATTTGACACTATAGTATGTGGAGAGAAAACCTCAAAAGGACCCATGTGCTTGAAATGGTTATTACCATGATAATCTGTTTATTTCTATTTTTTAAAGAGGAATATTTTCGTTATACCAAAATGTTTATCTATACCTTCAGTAGTGTATATAATTTTGCAAAGTCTCAATTACAAAGAACCAGCAGTTTTTCTTTGAGATATGTTGCACAGCATGGGAAATACAGTAAAATAATAATGTATTGTACATTTCAAACTCGCTGAGAGTAAATCTCAAATGTTCTAACCACCAAAAACCAAGCTAAGAAGCATCTGAGGTGATAGATATGTTAATTAGCTTGATTTAATTATTCCACATTGTATTCATAAATCATAACATCGATTTGTACCCAACAAATGTATGGAATTTATCAATTTACAGTTCAAAAAAGTTAAATGTTCATCATATGAAAATAATTAGACTGTGTGTGGATGAGTTAAGTGAATGCCAATCAAAATCGAGAGCTTTGTAACTTTGAAAGTTTATAGAAATTTTAAAGAAATTGGCCGGCGCCGTGGCTTAACAGGCTAATCCTCCGCCTTGCGGCGCCGGCACACCGGGTTCTAGTCCCGGTCGGGGCACCGATCCTGTCCCGGTTGCCCCTCTTCCAGGCCAGCTCTCTGCTGTGGCCCGGGAAGGCAGTGGAGGATGGCCCAGGTACTTGGGCCCTGCACCCCATGGGAGACCAGGAGAAGCACCTGGCTCCTGCCATCGGATCAGCGTGGTGCGCCGGCCGCAGCGGCCATTGGAGGGTGAACCAATGGCAAAAAGGAAGACCTTTCTCTCTGTCTCTCTCACTATCCACTCTGCCTGTCAAAAAAATAAAAAATAAAAAAAAATAAAAAATAAAAATAAAAAAAATTAAAAAAAAAGAAATTTTAAAGAAATTATAAAGTAATAGTAGTGGTAACAAATACAGCTTAAAAACATGCAGCGTGTTCTGTAACTGTATTTATTTGCTATAAGAAATTACCCTGAATTCGGTTCTTCTGCAAAGTGAACCTTTCACCCCAGAGTCTTGGGGGCCAAAAGTATGAACAGCATTGAAAATCCATCCGAGAGAAATTCTCCCAAAACATAAAACTATCCCTGAACCCCGTCTCAGCCAGAAACTCAAAATTTGCAGAAAACATTAAATATAGGAAATCTACACAAAAAAATTAAGTTAGAGCACATGGTGCTCTACGGCTCAGGCAGAAACAGCGTAGATCATGACCGTGTATCCGAAGGCCAGACATCTAGATAAGGGGAACGTTATTTTTGTCTTTTCCTTTTTCAAAATTTGCAGGAAACATTAAATATAGGAAATCTACACAAAAAAATTAAGTTAGAGCACATGGTGCTCTATGGCTCAGGCAGAAACAGAGTAGATCATGACCGTGTATCCGAAGGCCAGACATCTAGATAAGGGGAACGTTATTTTTTTTCTTTTCCTTTTTCAAAATTTGCAGGAAACATTAAATATAGGAAATCTACACAAAAAATTAAGTTAGAGCACAACGCAATGACTTTCTACATCTCCATCCGTTCGTTCGGATCCAAATTTACATTCTTCTCATTATCCTAGAAATAGCCTTGGGCTCTCCTGTCAAGACTCCAATTGTTTTTCAAAGAGCCTCTTTTGGGTGTCGACAAACATGAGTTTGTGGGCAAAATGAACTTGGTTATTGGTTTGTAGAGATGCAGACATGACACCAAAAAAAGGCTCTGCTATGCCCAACAGCAAACTGAAATGTGACCAGTTTTTATCTCCTTTGATCTGGCTCGCCACCTAATTTGTGGTGCCACCACTAGCATTGTGTATTTTAATTGGAGATGGCGTCTTCCTCTAAATATGCCTGGACGGTCAGGCTTCTCACCGACACGCTGCCGGATTCTCGCTCTCCTCTTCCCCACACTGTCTGAAACGTGAAGGCCGTTGCAGCGGAAGGCAGTGAGCTGTGGGCTTGGCTGCTGCAGGTGCAACCCCGGGCAGCGCTGCTCCTATTTGCACATGGAAAGGAATCGAGTTCCTGAAAGGTCCCTGTCTGAGCGATCCTTTTGATTTTAGACAATGACTGTAACAAAGCGCAGGAAACGTCTCATTTTTCTTGCCCTTTCCTTACAACTCTCCAGTTGACCTCACTCGTGAAAGCAGCTGTTAAGTTTATACTTCACTTACGGTTTAAATGCCTGAGAGGTCTAGACGTTGTAAGCTGGTTCAGTCTCCTCTACAGTTTTTAAACAAAATATTGTTCAAAATTTTTAATATATTTTAATTTTAATATATTTTAATTTTAATATATTTTAATTTTAATATATTTTAATTTTAATATATTTGTATATTATTTCCCTCCCTACTACAATGCGTTATCCAAGAAAGCTGAGACTCTCTCTCTCTCTCTTTTTTTTTAATCATATAAAACAATGCTTGGCACGGAGTAGATATTCGGAATTTGTTGAACAAATGAGTGATTCAGCAATGCTAAACTCTGTGGGAGAATATTGGGCTTTTATTCTGTGGTCACAAGATTTAGAGGGTGTAGGATGCCAGTCATCACAGCCCACAGACAGTTGCCAAGTTGTAAGACCGCCAAAGAAAGTCAACAAACTTGGCGGGCACCCTCAGTAAGCTGTCTTGGAGCCTTAGTCCGATAACTGGGTCCGCAGTGGTAGAAGAATGGGGCTGTCCTCACACTGCTAGAAAAATATGAATTAGCCATCTAACACTGCAGCATTATTGACAGAAGGCTCCTTGACTTGTGGTTCCTAAAGAACTCGATATTGGAAGTCTATTTCCAGTGAGTTTCTTTGAGAGAAAAATACCATGTGAAGAGAAAATGAATTTTCAGGTAGCAATGCAAATTCTAATGAGTGATCGGCTTGCCTAAAGCAAAGATTGCCAGCATGCTATTTTTGGGAGATTTGATTCTAATAGTGACAATCCTTTGCCTTGTTTGGAGATGTAGGGCAAGAGGATGTTTCTGTGTTTTTTTCTGGAGAAGTCTTGGGGATACCAGTGCTGTGTCTCTGTCAGGGACCACATTTAGCGTTCTTTCCAGGATACTACAAATGATTGGTGGCACATGAATCCATCAGAGGGGATAGAACCTATGGGGTTCTTGGAGGATTAATAGTAAGGAAAAATAAAATAAAAATAGTAAGGAAAAATAGTAAGAAAAATAAAAATTCAAGTGATGATTATGATACTATTAATAACCATAATTTTCTGAATACTTGCTGTGGGTCAAGCGCTCTATTTTTTCATCATTGCGCACCATCCCATAAAGCAGTTTTGAGACAAAGAAATCAAAGCTCACACAGATTAAGCCACATTCCCAAAGTCACAAAATGACATATGACCCAAACTAGATGTTTCAAAAATTCTTCACTCAAAGTTAGATTTGAACCCAATTTTAACCGACATCAACTCCATTTATTTTTTTCCCACTCTATCATGTTTCCTCCATAGGAAAAGAATCTGTTACCAATTTATCATCCTCTTGTCTGTGAACCCAGCAGAATTGTTCATAGACACCTTAGTGCCTTGTACCCGGTCACGGATATCCTTCTCATTTGTTTTTCAGACATCCAGAACTCTCATGAAATGTCCCTTTAAAAACTTGCCCAGGGTCCCTTGGCAGTCTGGGGACCTGGGTGGTAGACAGAGCTTACAAGTAAAGAGTTATTTGATCTTAACTAAACCTCTGGGCCTCCTTCCCCACTCACACCCCATCCTGCTCAACATCTCTATGATTATACACTGTAAGGTAGATCAGCTTGAAGGATTTCCACTTCAAGGTGGATTTACCCTCTTGAAATATGAAAACTTTAAGCCAACTGGGGAGTGAACCATTGAATGGAAGACCTCTCTCCCTTTCTCTCTCTGCCTCTCCTCTCTCTGTGTAACTCTGACTTTCCTCTTTGAAGAGGAACTTCCTAGCAATTCAGACAGATAGGTGAGATATTTATTGCCCCCGTAGTACTTTGTCATCCAACATCCTAGAACACAACCCCATTTTTCCCTGAGAACATAAAGAAGACCTTACAGAATAATGTAGATCTGTTGAATCTTTCCCCTCAGTCGTACCTTGAAATTTCTGAGCCAGGTGACATTCTAGTGTCAAGAAGATTTGACAGGATGTATCAAGTATGCAACAAGAGTGTCATCTTAACCCACCTAGACCTTAAGTGAAATTAGCCTGGGGTAAGTTAAAGGCAAGTTAAAAGTGCATCATTAACACAACCCACACAAGGAGAGGGTGAGGGAAGTGTTAGGGAATTAATAGACTAAAATACACTGCTAGGCTAGCTGTCTGATCAAAACATCCTTCAGTGGTGGGTTTCAATCTCTGTGGAGTATAAGCATCTTGAGAAGTTTGGTAGGTGTGCAGATTCTCAAGCCCTCTTGATAAGCAGCCCAGGTGACATTCATGCTATCCAGTTTGAGTTACTGTCAATGTGATCAACTAAAAGGAGATGTTTTGAAAGGAAAGAAGATGTGAATATTGAGAAATTTTTCAGTAGCAATAGCACTGTCTTTGGGAGTCACTTTTTTTTTTTAATTTATTATTTTTTTTTGACAGAGTGGACAGAGAGAGAGACAGAGAGAAAGGTCTTCCTTTTTCGTTGGTTCACCCTCCAAGATGGCCGCCATCTCACTCCCAAGATGGCCGCCACCTCACTCCCAAGATGGCCGCCTCCCGGGCCACAGCAGAGATAGACAGTGAGAGAGAGAGACAGAGAGAAAGGTCTTCCTTTTTCGTTGGTTCACTCCCCAACACTTTTTACTCCACCACAGGGCGGGACAATTAGCTCCAAGCAGGCTGTTAGGTGATTGGACTAGGGGTATCGAGACAAGATTTACTCACAGGCCTCGATGACAGTCAGGGGAGTGGAGCCAAGAATGTGGCAGGTGCGGCTGGAAGACTGGGAGAGCTGCTAAGACCGATTGGAGGACAGTTTCCAGTTGAGGTGGGGAAGAAGCCAAGATCATTGTGCCCATTAACACACACGAACATGCAATGGTCACAAGTAGGCAGCGTATCAGGTTACTGTCTCTGATCTCTGGAAAATCAGCCATTAAGAAATTTTGAAAGAAATTTGGGGTGCCAGCGCTGTGGCGCAACAGGTTAATGCCCTGACCTGAGGTGCTGGCATCCCATATGGGTGCTGGTTCAAGACCCAGCTGCTCTACTTCTGATCCAACTCTCTGCTATGGACTGGGAGAGCAGTAGAAGATGGCCCAAGTCCTTGGGCCCCTGCGCCCACATGGGAGACCTGGAAGAAGCTCCTGGCTCCTGGCTTCAGATCAGCACAGCTTTGGCCGTTGCAGCCAACTGGGGAGTGAACCATTGAATGGAAGACCTCTCTCCCTTTCTCTCTCTGCCTCTCCTCTCTCTGTGTAACTCTGACTTTCAAATAAATAACTAAATCTTAAAAAAAAACAGAAACTAGGGATGTAGCTGCAATAAGCAATGGGTGAACCTTCATGGCACTGGTCATGAAGGAGGTCAGAGTGCAGGTGCAGACCAGCTCTAGATCCTTCATAGGGTGGTTTGGTGCTAAGCAGGAGTCTACCTGGATGGTAACTTAGTATATCCATTCAGCAATATTTTGGTAAATATTTATTGGGCACCATCCAACAGATGCTTGAAATGGGAGTTTCCTCTTTTAAAGATGATCATAGGTTAATTTAAGAATGACATATATCTCAAATAGTTGTGAGTTGATTCTTCAAATTTTGAAGTTGTTTCCAACTCCACTTAAAGAATCTTTGGATAATGTAAATCACATGAAACCAAGTACAGGGCCTTTAATTATTCCCTTGGGGCCTAGATAGGTATTCTGATTGAGTACCTATCAGGTAACCTATCATTATAGACTCTTTTTTTTTTTTTTTTGACAGGCAGAGTGGATAGAGAGAGACACAGAGAGAAGGGTCTTCCTTTTTGCCGTTGGTTCACCCTCCAATGGCCGCTGCAGCCAGCGCACCTCGCTGATCCAAAGCCAGGAGCCAGGTGCTTCTCCTGGTCTCCCATGCGGGTGCAGGGCCCAAGCACTTGGGCCATCCTCCACTGCCTTCCCGGGCCATAGCAAAGAGCTGGCCTGGAAGAGGGGCAACTGGGATAGAATCCGGAGCCCCAACCGGGACTAGAACCCGGTGTGCCGGCGCCGCAAGGCGGAGGATTAGCCTGTTAAGCCATGGCGCTGGCTTCATTATAGACTCTGGTCCAAAGAAGGTCCTTTGGGTCTGTTGGAGAAGCATGACTTTCACTATCTATTTAAATCAAAACCCGAGGTACCCACAGAAGGATCTTGATCCATAGAGAACAAAAATAATTGGTCCAAGTTTTGCTAGTCAGGCAAGGAATTAAATTTTTAAACTCATAATTTCTGAATGCTTTGTAATAAAATGGGCACTTTGAACTCACACACAATATAAAGTATGGGGAGACTCCTGGCCACCAGCTCCATGGGCAGGTACAATTATGGCTGACTCGGGAAAGTTTTTCATATAAGCAAAGTTTGTAAGTTGTTAGGAGTTCCAGAAAGATTCCAATATGACCTTGCTTAAACACCTTCCAACTCTTAGCTGCTATATACAACTGACTAATAGACATTAAGCCAAAGTCTCTCATAACTATCAAGACGCAAAATTGGGAAGAGAATATTATTTTAAGTACTGTCAGTCACTTCCTCCTTTGTGTAAGTGAATTGATAGATTCTCAGAATCTCTACAGATATCCTCAAGAGCACACTTTGATACTAAGATTATCAAAGCTAATGATTAAACTACATAGCAAGAGAATAGGGCTCAGAACAGGGTCAGGGAGCACCAGAAATGCACATTAGTTTTCAATATTTTCTGAGGTTGGACCTAAGCCCTAGGTTGATCCTAACCTGAATAGTTAGAATCTTTCCTCTCAGTTAATTTCAAACAAGCCATTATGCTGTGTTTTTTTTTTCCTGTTGACCTTGGAATGTGGATAAGATGAGGCAACACTGCATGGTTCATCAGCTGTTCTACTCTCTCCCCTGACTAAAATCCCAGCGACTGACTAGAATGGTCCATGTTTACCAAACATTATAAAGGCATCATAGAAAATACCCATATGCATTGAGCAATACTAGCTGGGAAGGAAAAAATACAATATCTACTCCCATCTGTGTGTGGTCCCTTCAGAAAATGTGAACACATATGGTTAGCCCGTGTTAATTAAGCCCAAAGATGGATTGGATTCAACTTGGAGAGCGACTGATAAATCTGCAGTGCAAACTTCCAAATGCTTTCGTATTTCCCAAGTGAAAATGCTTTGAAGATGTTGCATTGGTGAGGGCTAAATTGAATGTCACCAGAAAAAAAAAAGAGCTCAAATTATCAAAGATTTAAATAATCAATACTATTAATGTTTTTGCTTCATTTTAAATTTCATAGTCACATCGCATCAGTATTATATACACAAACATTTGTGAAGATTAAATGCTTTCAGCCTGCACATTAAAATAATGAGAAGTGAGTTGTCCATTGTCATGTGTTTATAGTGACATTGAGGTGAAGAAAGAGAGAAAGCAGGATATAGCAATTTCCTTAACATTTTGTCTGAGAGTCTCTTACTTTGGCAAAGGGAGAAAAACAAGTGTGAATATCCCTTGTGAACTGCAAATGTGGTTTTGAGAAAACTAAAGTAACTTCGTCCCTATTGATAGCCGAGAGCAAAACCGTGTTACTTGACTGGTGGAGAGTTGCTGGCCACTGTTTCTGTTGGCAAACCCTGGAGAGAGAACCAAGTGCTGGTCAGATGAGTGGCACTTGGATAGAAGAGGTACTGAATTAGGAAATGTCTGTAGTTGGGGTTAGGGTGGATGGAGAAATCCATCACTGTCCTTTCTCCCCTTATCCTACAGTAGCGTAGAGTGATGAAGGCGCTCATTGAACAACTGGTATGATTCTGGAACAGAAAAAGCCTGCAGCTCAAGGAAAAGTTAAATGACTTCTTGATGGTCACTTAGTAAGACTGGATTTGAATCCAACTCTTTTCTTCAGAATGGATATCTGCCCCACTGCTAGAGCGTGCTGTCTTTTCTCCCCTAGATCTCTGTTTGCTTTCCATCTGTCATCTGACTGCACAGCTTTAACAAAATATATATATATATATATATATATATATATATGTACTTATTTTTCATTGCCTACCCTATGATAAATGTTGACTATTCTTTAGTACAGATATTGGTTTGTAGTTTGAAATGCCACAAGCAAAGAGAAGGTTGTTGGAGATACTCTGATCTTTGCAGATGAACAAAAATTTTCCTATTTGCAAATGGAGTGTATTTCCTTTTGAATTATATACCATGAGAATGTACCAAAGTAATTTATGTGCTTCTGAAGAACCACAGTGATATTCTGCATGTTTACTTTGGGGTTAAGGTCATCCAGGGAGCCTTTCAAAAGTGACATGGGGACCAAGCAGAAGAGCAGGCAGATACAAGTTGAGCAGGCTCACCAAGACCTGTGATTTTTCTTTGGCTTCCTGATAAGAACATTCAGGTAATGAGAGATAGTATACTAGCCCTTCCACTCTACTGGCTCAAATCTGTCATGTGGTTTCTTTCACCTATGTGTCCGGTCAATTATTGTCACAGAATATGATCAGTTTCTCAGTAGGCAGCTCAGTAGTGAGTCTTTGTCACTGTGTAAACGACATCAGTCTTCCTTACTCTACCCTTGAGTCAAATCCCTCTCCTCAGGAATTGGATATTTAGTTTGGGTGAGAAAGGCACAAATATCCAAAAGTAGTTTGAAACAAGTACCTTTAAATTCACAGTCTCCTCTTGCTGACCCCAAGCTCCAAGGGGCATAATGAACCCATTCTTCTTTCCTCATTTTTGCAGTTTGGGAAGGAGAGGAGGGTCGTTTTGAGTTACAGACTTATGACAGAGCTAGAAGGCACCCATACTTTGTCTAACTAATCTCCTGATTCAAACCCATCTGATAGAGGTAACGGAGACTCAGAATGATGAATTGATGGGACTGTGAGAGGCTGTTCTATGATCCTGGAGGATACACTCAATGATGGAAGGAAGTGCGGGGCTCACATTGCTCTGAGCTACCTTCTCGATATTCTTTTCTCTGCACCATCGCCTGAAGGGCAAACCCTGATGAATGTTAACGCAATGGAAAGTTACCTCTAAAGGGGGAAAACCTACTGGTTGCTATTGCTACTCCAGTCAGGTAAACAGTCAAGGGCAAATGGTTGTGCCTGATGCCATGTGTTTCATTGCACAATTCCTTTTATGTTCTTCAAGCAAGGCTAAGAACCTTAGTGTGGCGTGTTTGAACTAACAACAGAGCTGTCTAGCATTTTATGTGAGTCTGTCATGTACACAACATACTTGCCACACTTTGTTTCTCCTCCTCTCAGCCACAACTTGTTTGAGGGCCCCCCTCCAAAAATACCCTGCTGTACCACTTAGCTCAGCGTCTGCTGAATCCACTAGCATTTATGTATGCCAGCTCCTCCCACCTTTGCTTGCCTCTGGGAAGAATGGAATCTTTGTGGTTTCCATGGCATCACCCAGCGCTTCCCTGAAGACCTGCTGCTTCATTCTGATGTGGGCGCGTACGTTACAGTCATTAATTACTGTATTAAGTCAAGTCACAAAACTAATGAGGATTTGGACACAGAGTTGGGAAATGAGAATGTAATTTTGCCTGGATTATAGGATCACAATAAACACGGCCCAAATATGTACACAGAGAAGAAATTAACAGCCTTTCATAGCTGCTTTCTGATAGAAAATACAGGTTTATATGTTCAATCAAAAGTTAGAGTAAGATAACCAAAGCGTCACCGATGATAATATTTAGGCAGGTCTTAGTTCACTGGGCATTTTATTTTCAGCTCTGACATCTAGATAGGATGCTTTCTTTTCCTATGCTGTAAAATGATCCTATAACTAAAGTTAGAGTCTTTTGAAGTTCCTACATCAGAACATAGGCTGGGTCAATAATGGGAGGCCATGAGGGAAAAGCTGGCCTTTTATCTGTGTAGGTAGAGTTGGTCATTACACAAGATTGTTTGGGGGGGGCACTGTTGGAAGTATTAGAAATTAACAGTCAGCTATCTTAGTGGTGCCTGTAATCTATCACCAGAGGGAAACGTGCTGTCACTCCCCCAAGAATTCTCTGTTAAAACTCATGTACTGGCTGGGAAGGTGGCACACGGAATCGTCAACACCTGGCGTTGTGAATGGACTCAAAATGTATTAACAAGAAAATCACGTTCAATGCCATAAAGGAATACATTTTAGGTCAGATGGATGTTGATGACGAGGTGAGCAGATGCCACTATGGAGCAACAATGCCACAGTTATTGGTGATTTGGGGGTATTCTCTGTAGTTGGAGGACGTTGAGTCCCCCAGGCACATGGTCAGTGAAATAAGACACTGGAGGCAAACAATAGTTCCTTAATAACGTCACATGGGAGTATGCACTACATCTAGGAGTAAGTTGCTAACAGTTGGAGGGTCATAGCCACTTTAGTAAAGATAAGGACCTTTTTTTTCTAAACAAGCAAAACATAAAAGAGCTTAAATATCCTGGCATACAAAATACCCAGGCACTTTTAGAGAGGTTCAAAGAACCCTTGGATTTTTCACCTAGTCTTCAGGTTAAGCACTGCTACTAACTATAGGATCATACCCAAAGAGTGTGTGTATCTGTTGTATCATTTAGGTTTTGAGTTTGTAGGGATCTATTTTTGTCAGTTTACTTAATTTGAGAGGCTAGAACATAATGCATAATGTTTAGATTTCAAGACAGTATTAAGAGCCCTACAATGTATGGCAATGACATCTTGAGTGTCTAGGCATATCACACACTGTTTTCTACTAACGCTCGTAACTAAATTATCTATTTTTCAAAGTTGAGCATAGAGGTCCCCAAAAATAGCAAATTCCTGTAAATCATACAGCTAGCATTGGAGCCAGAGACTCATTCCCAAGGGTGTTTAACTCTAAAGCCTATATCTCCTATAGTATCAGAAGTAACAAGGATAGTGTTCAATACACAGGGTTCAGAGTAGGTGCCCCAAACTGTTAACAAACACTAATTCTGGTGGGGCAGAAGTGTTTAAAGCAAGAAGTAGTAAGGTAAGCCTTCTGTCTTTCAAAAAATTGTGGGAATTTTTTTTTTTTATCATATTAACAGATGGAGGCAAAAGCGACTGATTTAAGCTTCGGCACATGTAATTTAAGTCATATAAAAATCATTTTTTCGCAATGTCACTGGAGCTTGTTATCCTTATAAAATCTAAAGATAGAACTCAAAATCTCTTCTGAAGGTCTTTTCAATTATTATATATCAATAAAAAATAAAAATAAAAAATACAATGAGTTCTCAGCAGGCTGCCTAAAAGGCAGGAGGTTAACCTAATGATTTTAGTCTCTTCAGCCCTTTGATTCCTGGGATAGCAAAAATTTACAAGAAGTAGATATGCTCTGTAAGCAACATAGGCTATATGAAATTATAAATGAGATCTCCCTATTGGATAGAAAATTATTTCATTTTGAATTTAAACAGCTTTGTCAGATATTTGTAGAATTTAAGACACTCCACGTTTTCATCTTTGTATCTTATTCTCCTAACCACCCTCCTAAAAACGTTGCTTCCAAAATGATACATCTTTGGAATTGAATTTATTTATGTATTTGACCTACGTTGGGATAAATGAAGAGGTTATATGGGGTATAAGACAATAGCATTGAAACAGAAGTCCAAAATGTTGATCCTTGTCCAACCTTCCTAATTATTTGACTCACCTAACTTCTTTTTTTTTTTTATTTTATTTTTATTTATTTTTTATTTTTTTACAGGCAGAGTGGACAGTGAGAGAGAGAGACAGAGAGAAAGGTCTTCCTTTTGCCGTTGGTTCACCCTCCAATGACCGCCGCGGTAGGCGCGCTGCGGCCAGCACACCGCGCTGTTCCGATGGCAGGAGCCAGGTGCTTATCCTGGTCTCCCATGGGGTGCAGGGCCCAACGACTTGGGCCATCCTCCACTGCACTCCCTGGCCACAGCAGAGAGCTGGCCTGGAAGAGGGGCAACCGGGACAGGATCGGTGCCCCGACCAGGACTAGAACCCGGTGTGCCGGCGCCGCAAGGCGGAGGATTAGCCTAGTGAGCCGCGACGCCGGCTGACTCACCTAACTTCTAAAAGAAGCCATTTCATCAGTAGGACAAGGGTGTTGGACTAGATATTTTCAAAGAGACTTCAGATTTTACAGAAAAATCTTATATTTTTTATAAAGTCAGAATTCTGACAAAATTTTCAGAAGCAATAGGATTTAAATGAAGCAAACAAATATCGGCAAGAAGTAACATGGACAAGACGCTTTTCTCCAGTGATGCTCACCTTCTCCTTTTTTTTTTTCTTTAATCTTGTCCACCACAAGCCCATTATGTCCTCACATTTACATTAATTTATTATATTGCACATATTGAATCCTCTAGTTAAACAGTCCAGTAACTCAAACAGGAGTGTGGGAGTAAATCCCAAGTTCTAACAATACTTGCGTCACACAATTCATTTGCAGAGTTAGAGCCACTTCTATTTCCTTGTTTCCTACTTAGTCCAGTTATTTAATTTATCATGCATCCACTTGCCTAATTAGACTGGAACCAGGGCAGGGGCCACATGTTATTCAGCTCTGGGTCTTTAGGCCCAGTACAGTGACTGGCTCATTGAAAACCCTTCCAGGCAAATCATTAGATTCCTGCAGTTGAAATCTGCCAAGAAATGTGTGTTTCCTTAACGTGACATCTCCAGTTCTCCTTCCCCAAGGATTTTTTCCTCTGATTTCAGAAAATGCCCACAATGAAGGAATAGTCTAAATCAGCCTGCTGTAGGGACAAACCCTGTCCAATCAAAAACAATTGTTAGGACGTTCCAGAGCCTGTAATATGCTATCCCCAGGAGCCAGAGATAGAAGATGCCTGGGTATTTACCAGAGCAAACACCACCCAAGGCCCAGAGGATTAGCTGAAGCAGCTGATACCCTGTGCTGCTTTTTATAACTCCTCCCCAGCACCGTGCTCTCTATATGTCCCATTTCATCAGGTCACATCAACTTAGGTCATGCCCAGTTCTTGTACCCAACAAATGCAGCACCGTGAGGCATAGTCCACGTTTCCTTAAAAAATGAAGTAGGCATTAGGAAAAGTTTCCCGGTTCTTTTCGTAAGCAATGACTTTGCCACGTTTTACAAATGAGTAACCTCTTGCATTTCACAAGACGTTGGAGTTGTTGGCCATTAGCACATTGAGAAATTATTCAGATATAAGAATGACGTAAACAAGTGCATACGTAGATATACTCAGAGAGAGATGCATACACACACATTTTAGAGTTGTTAAATGAGGGTGTGATGTTGATGAGTCTACAAATGTGTGAAAATTATTTGCAAGGATTTTTTTTTGTAATGAAATTGAGAGAAGGGGAGATATTGCAAAAGACCTTTAAAATGTTAATAGTCACTCAATAAATTAAGTGCCTCTCATATACGGTATACCAGTTAGCCCTTTAGAAAATGTTACAAAAGAGGCAAAACCCAAGTATCTTGGCCTCAAAGAGTTTATTATTTTAAAAGAATGCTGATTTTTTGAAATCTTTTTAATGCTAGTTTCTTTTTATTTTATCAACAATTATTGTATTTATTTATGGTGGAAAATTACAGCTACTAGACTATATTTTTCTGCTACCTGTTTTTGTAAATAAAATTTTACTGAAATACAGCCACACTCAATTGTTTGCATATTATCTATAGTTGATTTTGAGCTAAAAGGAGGCAGTTCGGCCAGCAAAATTTCCAATAGCCACTGTTGATCCTTTCCAGAAAATACTTTCTGACATCTCCATCATTCATTCTTACAAGAATACTTGGAGATAAATCTGGTGTTTCTCATTTTCAACGAAGGTAACTCAGCATTACAGGTTATGTAACTTAGTGACCAAATTTAGGTTTGATTTTATATTTATCTTATTCCAAAAATCCATGTTCTTATGCTATACTCACATACAGACATAGCCAAAAATATAAGGCAGGAAAAAGTAAGAGCCTTACAGAGTCACAGAGAAACTGACATTAGAGTTCAAAAAAAAAGGAGACTATTTTGAGCCTGTTGTGGTGAAGATTTTGGAGAAGACCATGAGATATAAAAGCAAAAATGGATCTCAGGAGTTATTTTTCCCAAGCCCAAGCCAAATTAAAAAGGTCGAAGTTGTATGTTTAGTTAGAAGCACAGCTGAGATTAGAATCAGGTCTCTACTCACCTAGCCCAGGGTGTGTATGCTGTCAGTGACCAGGCTGAGCAATTGATTTTTTTTTTATATGTGTAGTTAATTACAGAATGGCAGAAGTGTGAGAATGAGAAAAAAAATGGAAATGTTTACATTATATTCATTGACGATGGAACTAAAAAGCCTTACTTTCTCTATTGAAGCCACCAAAAAACACATTTGTGTAGGTATTTATGCACTATCATCACCTACCTACTATTCTTTTTTTTTTTTTAGCACCAACATACACTTACATTTTAATTCCACTTTCCCCCAGACCTTTTACAGTATTTCTTTTTTTTTTTAACTTTTATTTAATGAATATAAATTTCCAAAGTATAGCTTATGGGTTACAGAGGGGGGAAGCCATTGTAACCTACCTACTATTCTATCAGACATTTTTATTGTGGAGACTCAGGCTTATGCAATCGTGGGAATTTCCGGCACTGTCCACCAACAGAGTCAAATGATAAATAAAAAAAAAAAAAAACCCACAAAAGTCAAGGGTTCATATGATTCTGCCCTACAGAATCAGGCAGCTTTTGGCCAACAGAGATACGGAGACGTGAACAGATGCGGCCCATGGAGGCTTACCTGATACTGTACAGCACTTTGCCGTTTTTTGAAATCCGTAGCAATTTGTTGTCGGTGGTGACATCGTGGAAGTTGGCCCCCTTCTCATTGGCAAAGAACAGATCTGGTTTCCAAATGGAGTCTAGCATAGATGGGTCCAAGTCCAGGGAGTCGTCTGGGTACTCACTGTACGCCAGCCGTGAGTCATTCCATTGTTGTCTCAGAAAGATGTTGACTCGATAGTCCTACAGAAAAGTCACCCACAAGAGTCACTGATTGCCCACCTTGGCCTAAGCAGTCCATCTGCATTTCCCTCTCATCCGCACCAGTGGAGCACCAGTCGGCATCTTTGGTTTAAACTACTCATCTGGGAGGAAGTCACACCAACCCAACCTTCTTTCGCTATGGAAAAGGTAACAATGCGTACACACGTCAGCTGCGATGGCCCTAGTGTTAAATAAAACCGATTCATTTTCCAAATCGGGTGTGAAATGATCTTTAGTGTCTTTCTGCTTAGATGCTCTGGGCAGAAGGAAACCCACTCTGCCATTTTGGTAGTGAAAAATCTTACGAAATGGTGAAATGCTAGGGCAATATTTTTTTTTTCTTTCTTTCTTTCTTTTTTTTTTTTTGACAGGCAGAGTGGATAGTGAGAGAGAGACAGAGAGAAAGGTCTTCCTTTTGCCCTTGGTTCACCCTCCAATGGCCGCTGTGGCCGGCGCACCGCGCTGATCCGATGGCAGGAGCCAGGTGCTTCTCCTGGTCTCCCATGGGGTGCAGGGCCCAAGGACCTGGGCCATCCTCCACTGCACTCCCTGGCCACAGCAGAGAGCTGGCCTGGAAGAGGGGCAACCGGGACAGGATCGGTGCCCTGACCGGGACTAGAACCCGGTGTGCCGGCGCCGCAAGGCGGAGGATTAGCCTGTTGAGCCACGGCGCCGGCCGCAATATTTTTTGTATCCATCAGCAAAAACCTTACGATTTTTTCACATTGACAAAATAATTCCCTCATAGCTACTTACTTTTGAAATTCTTAAATATTTCATCGTTCCTCTGAACGTGTTGTATCTATACTAGCCATATTCGTGCTTCCACCAAACAGATTTTTTTTTTCATGTATTCTCACTTTCTGACAAAGGTGTTCTCCCTTGGAGAAGCCTCAGGTACAACGCAGGCATTCCCACTTGTTCTGAGAGTTTCCCTCTGGGCTAATTAGTCAGTCTGGGTTAATGACTACTCTCCTGGATACCCCTATCCAGAGGTCTTTAGGTTCACAGAGGTGAGACTATGGCTTCCGAGTCAACAGTTGTCTGCTCTCGATAATTGTTGTTACTCGCAATGATATCTACTCATTTACTCTTATTGTCTTTTTAACTTTTTATCCTCATTTTTTTCTTCATGTCCGCATGTTTGGCAGCTGGATTCTGGTATTGCTTATCTCGCTATAATGATTTGTCCTGGCTTGCCTGAGATTCTCCTCAACCCCAGACAAACCAGGATGGTTGGCCACTCTACCAGGCCACAGGGGCTGTGAAGGGGCTGCGAAGATGACCTCAGGATGGCCAGTTAGAGTTAATTCTCTCAGGACCAAAACGAAAAAAAAAAAAATAGCTAAGTTGTAAAGATTCAGATGTATGGAAAAGAGCCTTCAAACAATCCCTTTTACCAACTTACTAAACTACTCGAATTCCTGCGACCGTACGAGCAGTCAGAATGGTGAGCAGGCTCATAGAATATTTTGGTCCTTGGGCCCTGCACCCCATGGGAGACCAGGAGAAGCACCTGGCTCCTGCCATCGGATCAGCGCGGTGCACCGGCCGCAGCATGCCTACCGCGGCGGCCATTGGAGGGTGAACCAACGGCAAAAGGAAGACCTTTCTCTCTGTCTCTCTCTCTCACTGTCCACTCTGTCAAAAAAAAAAAAAAAAAAGAATATTTTGGAGCTAGAAGTTCTGGTAAAAGTATTCAATGTTGGAAAAAAAAACAAGGCTAATAATCAAATAGTTATGAACTACTAATTAATCCTGGAAACCCAGATCATCAGGAAAGGCTAGGTTATTAAAAGAATATAATGAGCTTTTCCATTGCATCAACTTCTCTGCGGAAAAAACTTGTTTGGGATTATATCAGATCTGCATAGCAAATTCTCAGACGCAAGAGGGTGCCGTTTGGGGTCTAGTCTTACTTTCACCCCATCCTCTGTGCTCACTGGATCCCCCAGGGAATGGGCCCAGGTAGTGGTAAAAAAAGCTATACTTTGGAAATTTATATTCATTAAATAAAAGTTTAATAAAAAAAAAAAAAACTCAAAATTTCCAATCACACAGCTTAGGAATTGTTCCAAGTGACCAGAGGGTTGTAACTAGAAAGAGATTATTATCATTACAGTGTCTCATTGGGAACTGGAGTTACTGGAAACTTTGGAGTGTTTTGTGAATCAAGAATGAGAATTGGCTGGCACCACGGCTCACTAGGCTAATCCTCCGCCTGCCCCGGGTTCTAGTCCCGGTCGGGGCGCTGGATTCTTTTCTGGTTAGCCCCTCTTCCAGGCCAGCTCTCTGCTGTGGCCCGGGAGTGCAGTGGAGGATGGCCCAAGTGCTTGGGCCCTGCACCCGCATGGGAGACCAGGAGAAGCACCTGGCTCCTGGCTTCGGATCAGCGCTGTGTGCCGGCCGCAACGCGCTGGCTGTAGTGGCCACGTGAGGGGTGAACCAATGGAAAAAGGAAAAAGGAAGATTTTTCTCTCTGTCTCTCTCTCTCTCTCTCTCTCTCTCTCTCACTGTCTAACTCTGCCTGTCCAAAAAAAAAAAAAATTGTGAGAATCAAAGAAGGGGCTATTAAGCATAGAACAATCCAATTTACATAGACGTATACATTAGATACATCAACTGTGAGATTTTCTTAAGGTTTCCCCGGAGTATGCCAGTTTATCTTTAACAAGAGTATCTGTGAGGAGCCTGTATGCTCGTTTGAATAAGGCATAGAAACGAAGAAGATCCTACCCCGCAGCCCATCATGGAGGTAGAGGAACTCTATGGTGAGTGGAAATGACAGATGAGTGGTTAACTCCCTTAGGCCATTGGGAGGCCAGTGAACCTCCCCCTTCCCCGAGAATTAATCTTAGAGCAGAAGAGACCATGAGAAACCAGAGAGCATCAGGCAGCCGAATTCCCTTTAGGACATCCTTGCAAACCTCCCTTGAATTAATTATTAATTAATTATTGAAAGACTCTAGAGACTATTGCATTAGTATCCTACACTAGGAAAGCAATGACCTTTACGAAAAGTGTCTCAATATCTTCATAGTGTTTTCTGGATTTCTATTTTGAGGATTATATGTAGAAATGATGAAATAGATATTAGAACTTTAAAAAGAGCTTGAAGTCTATCTTATTTCAGTAGAATCATTAAATGTCTAAAAGGTGACCTTAAAGTAATTCTGTTGTTTATAAGCAAAAGTAAGTGTACAACTTAGAGGAAAATATTTTATACCACAGTTATAGCCAATATATGAAATAAGACCTTTCTAGAGATTTTGGTGTTAAGTATTTATACTTTTTTAAAATATATAGTAATTGAAATATACCCGCATTTTATTTACAATAATATACACAATTCTAAAATAAAAAGCCACTCTGAGAAATCAGGATGAAGAGAAACAGATCATTAAGAATAGAAAAGGATATGTAAGGATGAAGAGAAACAGATCACCCAAAAATAGATATTCTGGAGCTGCGGCTGCCTCATGCTTACGATTCACTATCATTTTCAATGTAGGGTAAAAAATTTGACACATGGGAGTTATCTATTCCTATGCATCAGTTCTGTTTATTTACAAATATATTTATTTATTTTTAATTTTTTATTTTTTTATTTTTGACAGGCAGAGTGGACAGTGAGAGAGAGAGACAGAGAGAAAGGTCTTCCTTTTGCCGTTGGTTCACCCTCCAATGGCTGCTGCGGCCGGCACACCGCACTGATCCGATGGCAGGAGCCAGGTGCTTCTCCTGGTCTCCCATGGGGGTGCAGGGCCCAAGGACCTGGGCCATCCTCCACTGCACTCCCGGGCCACAGCAGAGAGCTGGCCTGGAAGAGGGGCAACCGGGACAGAATCTGGCGCCCCGACCGGGACTAGAACCCGGTGTGCCGGCGCCGCAAGGCGGAGGATTAGCCTAGTGAGCCGCGGCGCCGGCCTACAAATCTATTTATTGTCTCACAATATCCCAAGCCACAAGAGGCTAGTTATATTGTTCTTTCGTCTTTCTTTGCCTTTATTTTTGCTTTTAGATTTCATGAATTATTAAAAGGGAAGTAAATATTGAGAAACATGCTTAAGTACCTATTCAGTTTTCTTTTCCACTGCCTTCTTTCTACGGGGATATTTTCTGCTTTCAATAAATGACATTTTCCCTTGAACCAAAATTTGTTTCCCTATTATTGACTCTCTGGGTATCGGATTAGGAGTTGGAAATATTCAAATTCTATACATACATATATCTTTAATTTTTAAAAGTTATGTTTAAATCATTTAATCTTCATTATAGTCTTAGCACAAGCGATTTAATTACCTACATTCTATATTATTATTTCATGGCAAATTGAAAATTTTTCAAGTTTCACTTTTCCTGGTGCTTTCCAATGCTTTGCTTACCCTACAGATTGTTTCCTTAAATTGAATTATCTTTTTAGAAATTGAATTATCTTGACACTATTATATTTGCATTCGCATTTGTACACAGAGATCGTCACTCTGTCTCCCAATACTTTTATTAAACTCTACCATGACTCTTTTATTTTTGTATACACACACTGTTCAATCCAATTATATCACAAAGGTATCAAAGACAAGCATGTGCTGCGTTCCCTACACTGTCCATGTGACACTTGTGTTTTGCCTCTGGCTATACTGCAGTAAAGTTTTTATAATCTCGAGTCTGTGCTAGCTTTAATGTGGAAAGCTGGCCCTGAGCTTGAGATCATGGAACAGTTTTTTTTTATGAAAAGCTCAGGATTTAACATTACATTGCTAATTTAGAGACCAAGGTTACCTTATATATCAGTTGTTTTTTTTTTTTGTTTTTGTTTTTTTTTTTTTTACAGGCAGAGTGTATAGTGAGAGAGAGAGACAGAGAGAAAGGTCTTCCTTTTGCCGTTGGTTCACCCTCCAATGGCCGCTGCGGCCAGCGCATCTCGCTGATCCGAAGCCAGGAGCCAGGTGCTTCTCCTGGTCTCCCATGCGGGTGCAGGGCCCAAGCACTTGGACCATCCTCCACTGCCTTCCCGGGCCACAGCAGAGAGCTGGCCTGGAAGAGGGGCAACCGGGACAGGATCGGTGCCCCGACCGGGACTAGAACCCGGTGTGCCGGCGCCGCAAGGCGGAGGATTAGCCTGTTAAGCCACGGCGCCGGCCTATATATCAGTTTTTTAAAATGCCGGGCTTCTGGTAGATTCCTGATTCTTACCTATGTAGTCAGAAGTACGATACGTGAGCTTCTTCTTATGACTTGCTTACGTAGCCATAGAATGAAAAGCAGCTCAGAGTATCATGTCGGTGGTTTGAACCCGACACACATACTAATAAAAGATGATCTCACTTCTTAACCAAGTTCCTCGGGAACGTGACTTCACCCTATTGCGGTCACCAGTAGAGCCTGTGGACGTTACCTTTGGAGGCAGAGTCTGGGAGAAGCAGAATTGTGTTCTCAGAGTGGACACATTTGATATGCTCTCAGCTGCTGAGGAGAGGCTAAGGGTCTACGGCTGTGGCATAGGCACAAGTTCAGCATCCACAGGTCCACATCACACGCTTTGCCCTCATTTCCTCCCAGGTATCATCTGGAAGCTGGGAAGAGACCATCTCTCCTGCGTGTGTGTTGGCCTCGCTTTGGAGAGAGCTGCATGCTCGTGGTGTGCACGCGCCCTTGATCTTTTACTGACATTGCTAATCTTCTCGAACTAGGCCTTTACAACTAGAAAAGGAGGATTGCAAATACACTCCCCCTTCCTGTGAATTCTCTTGGCGTCAGCAACTAAGGAAAGGGGCAGAGAAAGAAAAAGAAATTCCTTACTGCTCTTGTAACCCTTCGTGACCGTACAAAATTCTTCACATAGGGTCAACTAGTAATGACTACTGAGTTATCCCCTGTCTCCCTGTCTCTTAATGAAAAAATGTATATTTTTGAATAATGCATATCATCCTAATGAGCCATAAAAATATTCCTTAATCTAGCAGAAATATACTCTGCCCTGTGTGTACATATCTTATCCTCACCTATCAAAGGAGTAAGATTGGCCGGCGCCGCGGCTCACTAGGCTAATCCTCTGCCTTGCGGCGCCGGCACACCGGGTTCTAGTCCCGGTCGGGGCACCGATCCTGTCCCGGTTGCCCCTTTTCCAGGCCAGCTCTCTGCTGTGGCCAGGGAGTGCAGTGGAGGATGGCCCAAGTGTTTGGGCCCTGCACCCCATGGGAGACCAGGAGAAGCACCTGGCTCCTGCCATCGGATCAGCGCGGTGCGCCGGCCGCAGCGCGCCTACCGCGGCGGCCATTGGAGGGTGAACCAACGGCAAAAAGGAGGACCTTTCTCTCTGTCTCTCTCTCTCACTGTCCACTCTGCCTGTCAAAAAAAAAAAAAAAAAAGGAGTAAGATTGTTATTAGCTCTCTGTGAGCTTGCAGCCTGTGGACTGATAGCACCAATGGTACACCACTAGGATTTCATTCACCAGAAGGGGAGCAGATCAGATAGCACCAAACTAGAGTCACACTGAGTTCCTGAAACAGGTCACCATTGCCCCTCATCTAGAAGCAATTTCCCAAAACCGAATCTTTCAATAATGCTTATCCATATAATGGGATGAGAGTGAGGTATGAGGCGAGAGAGAAAAATAAACATGTTTAGAAAAAAAACTCAAAATTCTTAGGCATTATTATTGGGGAAAATTCATTCCAGAAAATGTAGATAAACAAAACTAGTGTCCCCAGAAAACAATGTGAATCGAAGTTTCTCAGTGACCTCATCCTTATGTACGAAAGCTAGGGGTTCTGACTCCAACTGAAGACAATTCTGGGCAGAATTTGGTTCTATTTATTTTGTTTGACCATTTCTTCTAAGTCACTTTTCCTAAAAAAAAAAAAAATTAGTAAACGTATGGATGGTAAAATGTTACAGTTTTGGTAAAGGAAGCTTGGGCTATGATGATATACTGAGTGTGCAACGGACTGAATGTTTATGTGCTACCTCCACCCTGAATTTCTTTTTTTTTTTTTATTTATTTATTTTTTTTTTTATTTTTGACTGGCAGAGTGGACAGTGAGAGAGAGAGACAGAGAGAAAGGTCTTCCTTTTGCCGTTGGTTCACCCTCCAATGGCCGCCGCGGTAGCGCGCTGCAGCCGGCGCACCGCGCTGTTCCGATGGCAGGAGCCAGGTGCTTCTCCTGGTCTCCCATGGGGTGCAGGGCCCAAGCACTTGGGCCATCCTCCACTGCACTCCCTGGCCACAGCAGAGAGCTGGCCTGGAAGAGGGGCAACCGGGACAGGATCGGTGCCCCGACCGGGACTAGAACCCGGTGTGCCGGCGCCGCAAGGCGGAGGATTAGCCTGTTGAGCCACGGCGCCGGCCTCCACCCTGAATGTCTATGTGGAAACTCCAACCTCCATTGTGAGTGAGATTCCTGGCATTATAAAAGGGGCCCCCGTGAAGTTTCCAGCCTATGAGATACAAGGAGAAGCCAGCAGTCTTCAACTCAAATAAAATCCTCACCAGAACCAGACCTAGCTGGCATAGGGTACATTGTCATAGAGGCTGTCTGGCTCTCAAAGTCTTAAGTATTTACTTTCTGACTTTTTTACAGAAAAAGTTTGCTCATCCCCATCCTTGATCGTCATGGGGGATTTCTTCTTTGATGTAAGCATGGCTGAGTTTAAACATATTTTTTGTCGTTTCACATAAAATCCATAGTTGAAGAAAATTAAAAAAAATATATTTTTTCAAAGCCAAAGGAAGTTCATCACGACACCAAAAAGCTAAAATAGTCAAAAGAAGCACAAACACACATCACTTTTCTAACCATGCGATTCAACCACTCTGTGTCACACAGCGGGATAGGCAGGCTGTCGATGTTACCCTTGAGCAACGCGTTCCAAATTTTCTGATAGGAAATGCGACAAAGGGTATTTAATAAAAAGCGCATTTATTAAATACCTTCAGTAGCTTTTAAGGACAGAGGAAAACCAAGAATATCCATAGGTTCCATTTCATCTTCCTACATGTTTGGCTTTTTTCTTGCATTCATGAACATTGACAAGGTGTGCATTTACATTTTTTTGATTGAGAGTAAGATGCGATGAGGAGATTTAATCAAAGCAACTCAGGAGTTTGATTAATGCAATCAGCGTTAGGTCGTGCAAACATTGCCATCGAATGCCATCGTGTAAAGCTGCTGACAGTGATCTGGATTATGGGAGGCTTTCCCCTCTCTTATTAAGATAAAAATCAAGAGAAAAGAGACAGAAGCTGAATGCCAAGTCAGAGTTGTCTTACTCTTTGCATGTTTAGCTTTTCTTGTGAATCTTTCCATAAGCCTATCAAAACGATCTTATGTAGGTAAAATCCTTAATGTATTATATCTGGTCAAATCCCTAAAGCCTCGTTTCTTGACAATGCTATTTCAGAATAATATTAAAATGAGAAGCAGAGTTGGATTTTGTCTAATTTCTCCAGTGTAAAGGAGGGACAAATTGTAAATGACTTCTACGGCCACTGTGATGCTTAGTCAGACAATAATATGGACGTGTACTTTACAGAGACATGCAAATTGGAACCAGCCAATTGATTCAGGACTTAAAGTGTCCTGGGGCCAAGAAAATATTTTACTCAAAAAGCAATCTCCATACTATAGACTACTATTCTGTAGGGTAAAACTAATGATCTCAGTAAGTTGTTTTGCAGTCAACATGACCATGACATTTATAAGGAATCTTGGTTGGTTTTATAGTATCTGAGATCTTTTTCACATACATGAAAGATGTATGATGGGTTTTTAGTTTTGTCTATTTCTTTTTAAAAAATGCATATGATATAATTGCTATGGACTTGGGACTACTTTCTATTACCAAAAAGATTGTGCACACATGAGTACACATAGATATGTGTGTGTGTCTATATGTGTGGGTGTGTGTGGGTGTTATTGTAAGTTCAGCTACTTGGTATATATCTTACAAGTATATCATAGGGAGGTTTAACTATGTTACAACTTCCATTGTATGTAAAAGATCAGCCATTATAAATATGTTTTCAAGTTTAACATTTATACTTATGAGACATTAGAGATGCATATTATTAAATATCCTTGACTATCCATCATGCTTATTACTGATAATTCTACCAAAAACTAGCCAAACATCAAATGTTTCCAAAAACTTCTCTGGCATCATCAATGAAAGACTATCGAATTTTAAGAAATTATCACTTGATAAGTGATTGTCCAAAAAAAATTTTTTTTTTTTTTTGGCAAGGACTCATTTACTTCCTGCGAAACAGAACCTTTTATAGCACAAAACTGCAGAGTCATTGGGGCAGGGCTAAGGACCAACCAATCACTTACACAGTCACCTTACGGGGGGATTTCTATAGGACTAGCCCTATGTCTATACACTTGTTACTAGTTTTGTTACCTCCCCTGATGTTGCACAGCCAATCAGTTTTAGTGGTAAACAACTTTGGATTGTCCAAAATTAAAGCGTTATCAATCATTGCTTTGTAGAGGTGAACAGGAAATTGGCACTCAGCGAATGCCTCACAAATATGCTCTGTGGTCCCACACCCCATTCCTTCACATGATGGCTTCAATGGTCGGTCCCACTCACCATTCTAGTTTCCGCTATTGACCCAAAGCTGTTGATAAATATGTTGCAGGTAACATTTACAGGAGGCCCTGCAAGTCGAACAATAGAAAGTTTGACAGGTTGTGTTCATGGCATAATTGAGTCACGTTTTTTTTCTCTTGCCGGCGGCATTGTAGCACTTACCATGGTGGTTTCTGTGACTGATCCGAAACTGTTGATAAAAATATTGCAAGTAACGTTTACTGGAGGACCTGCAGAACGCAATAAGAATATTGCAATGGACATTGAAGCAAAAAATATATAGCTCCATCAACATCTGTGCAAATGGCTAGACATGTAAATAAAAATGGAAATGATGATGTGATTGCAAAGAAAATCGTACCTAGTGTGATATAATGATATAACATTCCCACTAGTATTTTGGACAATGACAGTGAAGCAACGGCAACTTACCCTGAAGAGTTTTAGATTTGGAAAATATAAGCAGAGGACTGTTTAGTGGAATTCATTGTCATATGTTGCTATAAAAATAGCCGTTAGAGTGGGTGGCTTTCTTTTGACCTTAGGATAATCAACTTTGTAGGCATCAACTGTTGGGCGTTCTGAGGTGGTGACATAGGGACCATCAGGTCAAAATAGAGCTGCGTTTTGTATTACGGGTCAGGAACATCTACTTCCTTTTCTATAACAACTTTTAAAAACAGTGGGGTTACTTGCTTTCTTTTGACACCTCTGAATTTACTCCATTCCTTCTTTGCATATTCTGAGTCCCAATTCAAAATGATATGCAGAAATACAAACACAAAAGGAACATTCACTCATTGTGAGATGTAAACACCAGCGGAAATGCCACTTCACGCCTGTATTGTTGCCTCAGTAACTATAGTGTAGCGCAAGGGTAATTACATTGAAACGTGCTTTGACCTAAGAGTCCACCCTTCTGGCCAGAAACCAGACACTAGCCTGACTCGTGCTCATCTTCTCTTGTGTTTCATCGAGAGCTAAGTCACTGACAATTCCCTGCTTCCTGGTGGAATGTGTTGGTTACCTTTGGGGTAATCTGAGATAAGAAAATGCTGAGCCACCTGGTCCTGTCTCCTGTGGAAATTTGTCTCTTTGCTGGAGAAAGGTTCAGCAACACCTTAGGGGACTTGGAACCCAGTAAGCTAGGAGGAACTGAATGACGAGAATCTTGGCTTGCAGCCTCTCAAAGCTTGTAGTGAAAACCTCAGTTGTGGCCCAACTCGAGCACCATGTTTTTATCTCTAAAGGGGTCCACGTCCCAGGTTAGGTTCCTGAAATGAGGACAGAAAGCTCGGAGTCAAATAGCCATGTAAGTCCCCCAACTCAGGTCTTTTGGCCAAAGAAGGAGCGAGCAGTTTTGATAAAAAAGAAAAAAAAAAAAAAAGACGTGGTAACATTTTGTTTTTGAAATGTAATTAGTTTTTCTGTTTTTGAGGAAAGATTATTGCATTTATTCTCTCACAAAATTTTTGTAGACTTGAAAGGACAGGAATTACCATATTGCCAAGTGTTTTCCCACTGAATTTTTTGGAAACACTCCACCTCTTTTAATTGATCTCTAGCCTCTTGCATCAGCATCTCCCAAGATGAGTTCTCCTGAGTCACTTCCTACTTGACTTCATTTTGTCTTTACTTTTTGGTTACTCAAAACACAACAAAAACCAATTCTTATCTTTTCTAGCTATATAATTGTATTTTTATTGTAAATCTATTTTTTTCTGCCAGGGCTGACATTGCGGCACAGTGGGTTAAGGCACTGGTTACTATGCTGGTACCCCATATCAGAGCACTACCTGAGTCTCAGCTGCTAAAGTACCTGACTAAAGTACCTGACAAAGTACCTGCTAAAGTACCTGACAAATCAGTGGAGAATGGCCCAAGTACTTGGGACCCTGATACCTAAATGGGAGACCTGAATGGAGTTCTAGGCTCCTGGCTTCAGTCTGCCCCAGCTCGGGCCACTGCAGCCATTCAGGAAGTGAACCAGTAGATCGGAGATTCTCTCTCTCTCTCTCTTTCTTTCCCCACCCATGTCTGTCTGTATTTCAAATAAATAATAAATAAATCTTTAAAAATATTTTTCCTGTTAAGGAATAAATTAGGCAAGGGAGAGGCAAGTCATAACATAGTATGTGTATTTGCCTTTTTTTTTTTCTCTGTTCACCAAGAAACATTTCCTTGTAAATCATCCAATTCAGGGTGGAAAGTTTTCATGAATTCTTATATGCAAGAGAGAGAGAAAATGAATGATGGGGAGGAAGAAACATGAAAAAGGGAAATTTCTTTTTAATAAGAGGGATTTGAGATTTGAAACATTGTATATTATCTGGCCTACCCAACTAACTTGGAAGCGTTAGAGTCTGGGTCTTACCATCATATATATGTTTGTGTCCTTTCTGGTAGATGGCAGTGTAAATATATTCTGGGAACTTGAAATATTTTTCAGCTATCAAAGATGATAACATTATGCTAATCACATTAATAGCCATCTAGTTCCATGACCATAAAAGAGATTTTTTTCTTACTTTTCTAGTACATAATTGTGGACGAGAAAAGTAGGGGTTCTGAGAGGTTAATGAACTTGCTTCATGTCAGGCTACTGGGATTAGAAAAACTTGGTGTTAAATTGGAAATTGCATAGAAAATTAATCAATTTTTAAAAAAAATATCATGTAGGATCGCTGTCCTTAATGTGCTGTACATTGTGATTTAATGCTATAACTAGTACTCCAACAGTATTTTTTTCACTTTGTGTTGCTATATGGGGCAAACTGTTGAAATCTTTACCTAATATATACTAAACTGATCTTCTGTACATAAAGAGAGTTGAAAATGAATCTTGATGTGAATGGAAGGGGAGAGGGAGTGGGAAAGGGAAGGGTTGTGGGTGGGAGGGAAGTTATGGCGGGGGGTAAGCCATTGTAATCCATAAGCTGTACTTTGGAAATTTATACTCATTAAATAAAAGTTTAAAAAAAAAAAAAGAAAGGAATTTAAACTAAAAAAAAAAAAAAAGAAAAGCTGAGACTCAATGTCTCAATGATGTTTCAGATCCCTAAACTTTCAACCACTTTGCTGCCCTGCTTGCCATTATCCAACATCCTAACTCCACCGACCTGCTAACCATGCGGCTTCACACTTGTTTGTGTGTTTCTTGCTCCTTTACATCTGACCCCTTCAGTTCTGGGCATTTTGTTTCAAAGTTCTTGTACTTCTATATAAAACCTTGGACAGAAAAACATGTTCACATACAGCTACTGGGCTCACTCCTCAGATGCGTGAAGTCATCAGGGCTGATCCAGGCTTGAGATGGGAGCTGTGAACCCAAGCCATGTCTACTACCTGGGCAGCAAGGACTCAACTACTTGAGCCATCACCTGCTAGCTGGCAGCATGCACATTAGCAGGAAGCTGGAATTGGAGGTAGAGCTGGGACTCAAACTCAGGTACTCTGATATGGCATGCTGGTCTCTCAAACACATCTTGACTATTAGGCCAAATGCCTGCCTACTCCAGTAAGCTTTTTTTTTTTTTTTTTTTTTTGACAGGCAGAGTGGACAGTGAGAGAGAGAGACAGAGAGAAAGGTCTTCCTTTTGCCGTTGGTTCACCCTCCAATGGCCGCCGCGGTAGGCACACCGCGCTGATCCGATAGCAGGAGCCAGGTGCTTCTCCTGGTCTCCCATGGGGTGCAGGGCCCAAGCACTTGGGCCATCCTCCACTGCACTCTCTGGCCACAGCAGAGAGCTGGCCTGGAAGAGGGGCAACCGGGACAGGATCGGTGCCCCGACCGGGACTAGAACCCAGTGTGCCGGCGCCGCAAGGCGGAGGATTAACCTAGTGAGCCGCGGCGCCGGCCGGTATTATAAAATTAGCTGGATGGTAATCTTAATGAATACATGAATTATCTGGATATCTACTCTGTCAAATCACTGTCCTTATCTTTTTTTCTTTACTCCCTTATATCCTTTCTCCTTCCCTTTTTCTCTTCCTCTTGTTCTTTTTTTTAAAGATTTATTTATTTGACAGAATTACAGATAGTGAGAGAGACAGAGAGAAAGGTCTTTCTTCCGTTGGTTCACTCCCCAAATGGCGGCAATGACTGGAGCTTCGCCGATCCGAAGCCAGGAGCCAGGTGCTTCTTCCTGGTCTCCCATATGAGCGCAGGGGCCCAAGCACCTGGACCATCCTCCACTGCTTTCTCAGGCCACAGTAGAGAGCTGGACTGGAAGAGGAGCAACCGGGACTAGAACTCGGCACCCATATGGGATGCCGGCGCTGCAGGTGGAGGATTAACCTAGTGCGCCACGGCGCTGGCCACCCCTCTTGTTTGTTTGTTTTTTTTTTTTTTTTGGACAGGCAGAGTGGACAGTAGAGAGAGACAGAGAGAAAGGTCTTCCTTTTGCCGTTGGTTCACCCTCCAATGGCTGCTGCGGCCGGCGCACCGCGCTGTTCCGATGGCAGGAGCCAGGTGCTTCTCCTGGTCTCCCATGGGGTGCAGGGCCCAAGCACTTGGGCCATCCTCCACTGCACTCCCTGGCCACAGCAGAGAGCTGGCCTGGAAGAGGGGCAACTGGGACAGGATCGGTGCCCCGACCGGGACTAGAACCCGGTGTGCCGGCGCCGCAAGGCGGAGGATTAGCCTGTTGAGCCACGGCGCCGGCCCACCCCTCTTGTTTTTATTTTTTCCATTTTTCTTAAGTGAAAGAGCATAAGACATAACCCAGTTGATAAGGGTTGTATTAAATCAGTAGACTGCTTTGGGTGGTAGTTTTCCTACTCATGAACATGGTATTTTTTCTATTTGTTTAAGTCTACTTCAATTTCTTTTGGCAATGTTTTGTAGTTTTCAGTGTAGAAATCTTTTACTTTCTTGGTTAAATTTATTATTTGGTATACTGTTATCAATTCTAAGTAGAGGCCAGCGCCGTGGATCAACAGGCTAATCCTCCGCCTTGCGGCGCCGGCACACCGGGTTCTAGTCCCGGTCCGGGTGCCGGATTCTATCCCGGTTGCCCCTCTTCCAGGCCAGCTCTCTGCTATGGCCCGGGAAGGCAGTGGAGGATGGCCCAAGTGCTTGGGCCCTGCACCCGCATGGGAGACCAGGAGAAGCACCTGGCTCCTGGCTTCGGATCAGCGAGATGCGCCGGCCGCAGCGGCCATCGGAGGGTGAACCAACGGCAAAAAGGAAGACCTTCCTCTCTGTCTCTCTCACTATCCACTCTGCCTGTCAAAAAATAAATAAAATTGTAAGTAGAATTGTTTATTCTTAATTTTCTTTTTATATTGCTTATTGCCGGCGTATAGGTACACAAATGATGCCTACGTGTTGATCTTATATGCTGCAACTTTATTGAATTCTTTCATTAGCTCTAGTAGTTTCCTTTGGGAGTTTATGGTATTTTCTATATATAGTAAACTATGCTATCTGTGACCAGAAAAACTCCCTTCTTCCTTTCAAATTTGGGTACCTTTTATTTCCTTGGTTTTCTGAGCACTTTTTTTTTTTGACAGGCAGAGTGGACAGTGAGAGAGAGAGACAGAGAGAAAGGTCTTCCTTTGCCGTTGGTTCACCCTCCAATGGCCGCTGTGGCCGGCGCATCTCGCTGATCCGAAGCCAGGAGCCAGGTGCCTCTCCTGGTCTCCCATGCAGGCACAGGGCCCAAGGACTTGGGCCATCCTCTACTGCCCTTCCGGGCCACAGCAGAGAGCTGGCCTGGAAGAGGGGCAACCTGGATAGAATTCGGCACCCCAACCGGGACTAGAACCCGGTGTGCCGACGCCGCAAGGTGGAGAATTAGCTTGTTAAGCCACGGCGCCGGCCCAGAGCATTTTTTTTAAATCATGAAAAGAAAAAAAAAAAAAACAACAACACTGTTCCTTGACAGAAGAGGCAAGGGCTGTAAAAACAATCGATCTCAAAATGTCGTTTCACTCCAATGCATTACATTACATTTTGGGTACTCTATTAGTTAGCCTAATCAGGGAAAACATATCTGTCTTCTGGGGACTGGCTTAGTATAGGGTTAACCTTACCATCATTAAGTAAACTGAAGGTATATCTCTGTAAAAATTAAGAGTGGGAATGGGGAGGGAGGTGGGAGAAGGGTTGGAGCATGGGAGCGAGGGAAATATCACTATGTTCCTAAATCTGTACATATGACATATGTGAAACTTGTATAACTTAAATAAAATTTAAAAAAAGAAAAAAAGAGTCATGAAAGGATGTTGGATTTTGTCAAATGCCTTTTCTGCATCAAGTGACGTGATCATGTGGATTTTTCCTTCGTTCTGTTCATGTGATGTCTTACTTTTATTGATTTTCTTTTTTTTTTTTTAATTTTTTTAATTTTTTTTTTATTTTTGACAGGCAGAGTGGACAGTGAGAGAGAGAGACAGAGAGAAAGGTCTTCCTTTGCCGTTGGTTCACCCTCCAATGGCCGCTGCGGCCGGCGCACCGCGCTGTTCCGATGGCAGGAGCCAGGTGCTTCTCCTGGTCTCCCATGGGGTGCAGGACCCAAGCACTTGGGCCATCCTCCACTGCACTCCCAGGCCACAGCAGAGAGCTGGCCTGGAAGAGGGGCAACCGGGACAGGATCGGTGCCCCGACCGGGACTAGAACCCGGTGTGCCGGCGCCGCAAGGTGGAGGATTAGCCTGTTGAGCCACGGTGCCGGCCTTTATTGATTTTCTTATGTTGAACCACCTTATATGGCTTTGGCATCAGGGTAATACTGGCTGCATAAAGTGAGTAAAGAAGTATTTCCTCCTTGCCTGTATCTTGGAAGATTTTGAGAAAGATTAGAGTTAATTAATCTTTAGATGTTCAGTAGAATTCACCAGTGGAACCATCTCATCCTGAACTTTGCTTGGTTGGAAGGTTTTTGATTGCTGATTCAATCTCTTCACTTGTGGTAGGTCTGAGATTTCCTGTTTTATCTTTTTAGTAATTCGTGCTTTAAGATAGTTTTATCTTTCATCTAGGTTATCCAATTTGTTTATAGCCTTCCATTATAATCCTTTTTATTTCTGTGAGGTCATTAGTGATGACTTCATTTTATTTCTGATTTTAATTCTTGAATCTTCACTCTTTTTTTTTTCTTAGTTAAATGGTTTTCAATTTTATCGAAGTTTAAAAGAACCCACTTTTCTTTTGTTGAGTCTCCCATTCTTTCTTACGCCCTATTTTACTTTACTCTTAATATTCATTATTTACTTCCTCTGCTAGGTTTGGTGTTTAGTTTGCTCTTTCTACCATTCTCGAGGTGTAAAGTCAAGTTACTGATTGGAGACTTTTCTGCTTTCTTTAAGGTAGGAATTTACATTATAAATATCCCTCTAAGCACTACCTTTGCTAGATCCTATAAGTTTTGCTATGCTGTGTTTTTGTTTTCACTCATATCTAATTTCCATTTATTTCTGCGTGATCTATTGGCCATTGGAAAGTATGCTTATTTACAAGTATTTCTAGTTCCAACGTCTAGTTTCATTTCACTATGGCTTCAAAAGATACGTTTTATAAGTTAAAATTTGGGGAATATATTGAGATTTATTTAGCGGCCCGATATGTGGTCTATCTTGGAGAATACTCCATGTGTCACTGAGAAGAATGCACGTTCTGAGGTGGTTGTGTGTTTTCTACACGTATGTGAGGTAGAGTTGGTTTATGGTGTTGTTTCTTGACTGATCTCTCAATAGATGTTCTATTTATTGAAAATGATGTATTGAAGTTTCCAACGATTACTGGGGACGTGTTTATTTTTCCCATTCATGCTATCAATGTCGGCTTCATATATATTGGAATTTGGTTGTTCAGCGCATGTGCTAATAATTGTTTTATCTTCTCATTTATTGGACCCTCTTATCAATATGTAATGTCATCATTTATCTAATTTAACAGTTTTTGACTTACGATCTATTTTTATGATATTAGTGTATTTATCTCACCCTGTATTGGTTGCTGGTTCTATAGAATATTTTTTTCTATCCTTTTGTTGTCAAGCGTCTTACGTCTTTGGATCTTAAGTGAGTCTCTTGTAGATTGCATATAGTTGGATCGAGGTGTGCTTTATACATTCTTCTTATTTACATTTTTTTTTTGACAGGCAGAGTGGACAGTGAGAGAGAGAGACAGAGAGAAAGGTCTTCCTTTTGCCGTTGGTTCACCCTCCAATGGCCGCCGTGGTAGGCACGCTGCGGCTGGCGCACCGCGCTGATCCAATGGCAGGAGCCAGGTGCTTCTCCTGGTCTCCCATGGGGTGCAGGGCCCAAACACTTGGGCCATCCTCCACTGCACTCCCTGGCCACAGCAGAGAGCTGGCCTGGAAGAGGGGCAACCGGGACAGAATCCAGTGCCCCGACCGGGACTAGAACCCGGTGTGCCGGTGCTGCAAGGCGGAGGATTAGCCTAGTGAGCCGCGGCGCCGGACCTGATTTACATTTTTTGACTGGGGAGTTTAACCCACTTAGAAATAAAGTGATTACTTATAAAGACGTCTGTCATTTTTGTATTTGCTTTATGGATATCTTATAGCATTTTTATAGCTGTTTTGGGACCTAATTTCTTCTATTACTACTCTTTGTGTTTAGTGTGATATTTTTGTGGTGAGTCACTGGAATTCTCATTTCATTTTTTTTGTACACTTTTCAGACATTTTCCTTACGTTACCACAGGGATTACATTTAATATCCTAAATTTATTACAACCCAGTAAAAAAAATGATTCCAACTTAACTTCAATAAAATATAAAAAACCCCATCCAGCTCCATCCTGTCCCCTTTATATTACTGTGGACACAGATTACATATTTTTGAAAGCCCAATAAAACAGACTAACAATTCTCTTACGCATTTGTATTTTAAAGCATGTAGGAGATAAAAAAAGTAAGTTATAAAACAAAGCTACAGTACACTGTTTTTATATATTGTATTTTCACTGTTAAATATATTTTAGATTTATATTTTACTTTTATTGGCAACCTTTATGACTTCATAAAACTTTAATCAATATCTAGCATTTTTAAAACATTTCCACTTGAAGCACTCCCTCTATCTTTTTTTTTTTTTTTTTTTTTTTTTTTTTTTTTAACCCGGGTGTCCCTCTATCGTTTCTTGTAGGGTACGTCTAGGGGTAATGGACTCCTTCAGCTTTTGTTGATCTGGAAATGTCATCGTTTCCCCTTCAATTGTGAAGGGCAGTTGTGCTGCCTATAACTTGGAAGGTTTGTTTTTCAGCACTTTGCATCATCGTATGATGAAGCGTGTTTTACACATGTGCAGTATACACCGTACATGTGTTTTATACAGGTACTGTCTTCGCCCCTCAAAATTTCTGCTGAGAAATCAGCTGATAATATTATTGGAGATCCCAGGAACGTAATAAATTTTCTTTTTCTAGCTGCTTTTAAAGCGTTCTACTTCTTGGCTTTCAACAGTTTAATTATAATGTGTGTTGGTGTCAATCTCTTTGAGTTTATTCTGCTAGGAATTCTTGGATTTGTAGATTCATGCTTTTACCAAATATGGGAAACTCTTTTAAATTATTCTATTTAAAAATTATTTCCGGCCGGCGCCGCGGCTCACTAGACTAATCCTCCGCCTGCGGCGCTCGCACTCCGGGTTCTAGTCCTGGTTGGAGCACCGGGTTCTAGTCCCGGTTGCTCCTTTTCCAGTCCAGCTCTCTGCTGTGGCCCGGGAGTGCAGTGGAGGATGGCCCAAGTGCTTGGGCCCTGCACCCCATGGGAGACCAGGAGAAGCACCTGGCTCCTGGCTTCGGATCAGCGAGATGCACCGGCCGCAGCGGCCATTGGAGGGTGAACCAACGGCAAAAAGGAAGACATTTCTCTCTGACTCTCTGTCTCTCTCTCTCTCACTGTCTAACTCTGCCTGTCAAAAAAAAAAAATTATTTCCACCTTTTCTTTATTTTTTCTGGAACTCCCAGAATGTGTATGTTGGTTTGTTGATGTCTCCTGGACATCTTATACTCTGTTCCTTTCTGCTCCTCTGAATCGATACTTTCGTGTGTCCTATCTTTTTGTCTTCTGTCTGCTCAAATTTACTACTGAATTCTTCTAGTGGATTTTGCATTTCTGCTTCACGTTTCCTCTGCAGAATTTCTGTTTGACTTCTTTTTATAATTTTGATCTCTTTATGGGTGCTCTCATTTAATTCATATATCATTTTCTTGACTTCTTTCCATTGTTTTTCCTTGGCCTTTAGGTCTTTGAGCATATTTAAGACAGTTGTTTTAAAGTTTTTGTTGAAGTACAATATTTTGGTAAGTACAATATTTCATTTTCCTAGGGGATGATTTCTGTCAATTTATTTATTCTTTTGAATGAGTAATACTTTCTTATTACTTTGTGATTTTTGTTGAAAAATGGACATTGGAAAATTATAATGTGGTAACTTTGAAAGCCATATTCTCTCTCTTCCCAAAGTTTGCTGGGTATACAGATCGTCTAAATCTATATTAGACCATTTACTTAGTGACTTGCCAAAACTATTTTTTGCCAAGACTATAATGTTTCACGTCTCATATGTTTACTAAAGTCTCTCTTCCCCAGTTTGTGCTCGGGTACACGATAATAGAGATTTTTCTCGAACACTAGAAAATTAAAAATAAAAACCAGTTCACCAAACAAATAAAACTAAACCACACTTTTCTCGGTTTTTGCAGAGAGCATTTCTTCAGCACTTAGCCACACTTGAAACGAGCCTAGGAATCAGCCCAAGGAGGAAGCTTCGGGTCTGATCATATCTTTGCTGTATACACATCTTGCCTGAGAATGCAGTGGCCGTCTACGTTGGCCATGTACTTGGCTGATTTTTGAATGTCCTTATTTCCTTAGGAAACTCTCCATCTTTTACTTCCGGACTTTTAGACAGCGCATTGTATGTGAATCCGTTTCCCTGTGGTGTGTAAAGGTTTTTGATTTGGCTTGCAATGTTTTTAATCAGTACCACTTTTTTGTTGTTTGTTTGTTTGTGTTTGAGGTTTGAAGTTCGGAGAAAACAGTGATAAACACTGTTATGGCATGGATTGTGTCCCCTCTGTCTCCCCCAAATTCATATATCCTAACCTCTAGAACTTACGAATGTAAACAGATTTGGATATAAGATCTAGAAAGTGGCCGGCGCCGGGGCTCAACAGGCTAATCCTCCGCCTTGCGGCGCCGGCACACCGGGTTCTAGTCCCGGTCGGGGCACCGATCCTGTCCCGGTTGCCCCTCTTCCAGGCCAGCTCTCTGCTGTGGCCAGGGAGTGCAGTGGAGGATGGCCCAGGTGCTTGGGCCCTGCACCCCATGGGAGACCAGGATAAGCACCTGGGCGCGGTGCGCCGGTCGCAGCGCGCCTACCGCGGCGGCCATTGGAGGGTGAACCAACGGCAAAAGGAAGACCTTTCTCTCTGTCTCTCTCTCTCACTGTCCACTCTGCCTGTCAAAAAAAACAAAAACAAAAACAAACAAACAAACAAAAAGATCTAGAAAGTGATACATAAAGTTAATGATGTCACGAGAGTGAAGCCCTAATAGTATATGACTAACATCCTTAGAGGAGGAGCAAAGATAGGCCAGTATGTGTGTGCCTTGAGAAAGGGACATATGAGGAGACCGTCAGAAGGCAGGCACCTGCCTTGGCTTAACAGGCTAATCCTCCGCCTTGCGGCACCGGCACACCGGGTTCTAGTCCCGGTCGGGGCACCGATCCTGTCCCGGTTGCCCCCCTTCCAGGCCAGCTCTCTGCTGTGGCCAGGGAGTGCAGTGGAGGATGGCCCAAGTGCTTGGGCCCTGCACCCCATGGGAGACCAGGAGAAGCCCCTGGCTCCTGCCATCGGATCGGTGCAGTGCGCTGGCCGCAGCGGCCATTGGAGGGTGAACCAACGGCAAAAGGAAGACCTTTCTCTCTGTCTCTCTCTCACTGTCCACTCTGCCTGTCAAAAACAAAAAAAAACAAAAACAAAAACAAACAAACAAACAAAAAGATCTAGAAAGCGATACATAAGGTTAAATGATGTCACGAGAGTGAGCCCTAATGGTATATGACTAACATCCTTAGAGGGGGAGAAAAGATAGGCCAGTATGTGTGTGCCTTGAGAAAGGGACATATGAGGAGACCGTCAGAGAAGGCAGGCACCTGCAAGCCAAAGGCGAGACCACAGATGCCAACATCTGGGTTTGGGATTTCTAGCATCCCAGAATGGGGAGAAAAAAATGTGTGTTGTTTAGGCTACCCTGTCTGTGATCTGTTGCTATGGTAACCCTAGAAAGCAAATACAAGGCTCACATGTGTTCTTCCGGAAGCCTCTAGATAGGTTAGTGCTGATACACACAATAAATCTTTCATAAACGTTTTCTCTACTCCTAGAACCAGGATCCAGGGCCCCACCCTGGGAACGCAGCCGGCTACCTACTCAAAACAAGTTTCCTTGTTCTCGATGAAGTGGTCAATTGGCGATCATCACAGGGCTATTGTAAAGTCCTGTGCTCCCGCCAAGGGAGGAACGCCTCCTCGGGGCTGCATGGTAGGTACTGAGGATGGAGAGGCAAGAGAAGAGGAGCAAATACTAAGTAAAGATCAGTTTAATGTTTCCCAACTATTTGTCAAAGAACGAATCCGTACAATGATCATCTAGTATAGATTTACAATTCAGTGATGCAAATGAAAAAAAAATATACTTGTGGTCAGATTTGACAAATGGTGTGAATTCATCGCTGAGCTATCTTGGAAACTCAGTACCCTAGATGACAAGTTGACAACGTTTTTTAAGGACCAGATAGTAAATAGTTTAGGCTTTGCAAGATGTAGAATCTCTGCCATGACAACTCAATTTTGCCTCTGCAGTAAAAATGCACTTGTAGGCAATATGTAAACCCTGAATGTTGCTGTGTTCCCAGTAAAACTTTATTTACAAAGCAGGTTGTAGGCCAGCTGTGGTCTATGGGCCAAGTTTACTTGGCCTTGCTCTGGTCTAGTAGGGAGGTTGGAGTACAACAGAAATTTCTCCGGAACTCCATGGTCTTTCCATTACTGAAACTGGGGATTAGCCATGGGCATGGAAGAGCGTGGGGGACTGTCCGTAGGACTATATATAATAAATATATATATAATATATATAATATATATTAATATATAATATATATAATATATTATAATATATTATATATATTATAATATATAATATATAATAATATATATTATATATATAATATATAATAAATATATATAAATAAATATATTGATGTTTCGCTCTGTGGCATGAACAAAGTCTGCTTGAGCAGAACAATTGGGTAGAAAATGATGTCCCTGGGGCCGGTTGCACCAGATGAGACTACTATGTTGTCACAAGTGTGATGAGGTAGCATAGAAGTGAAACAGGCCAGACGATATTGATGACAAATACTGACTGTGTTTGACTCATTCATTCTATTCAATATATTTAATATTAATGACTCGGGCTTTACTCATAAAAATGCAGTAAGATCCTTCTTTATTTTACATATTCAGATTGTAAAATTAATATGCATAATTTCTATCATGATAATGACATTTTACTCATTGTAGGTATATTAAAATAAGCTTATTAAACGTATATATGTGTATATTTACATGGATAATGACATATACATATACATGTATTATGTATTGACCAAAGCTTTCTAAGTGAATGACAAATACTATTTTTATAAAATTTTATAAAATTTTTTGATAGATTCTATCTAAACACAAGCATCAGGGAAGCATAGGGGATCCTATGTAACAAGACAATTAGTCACTGTTGGTTAGTTTTCCCTGGTTGTTTTCCAACCTGTTTAAGGTCAAAGACTATTTGAGACCAGAGGGCTTTCTTTGCTTCTAAGATGAACCTGTTTATTTTTTTTTTCACTTCTGTCAGAAATACACAAGAATGGCATTTTCATCTTGCGTGTTAGTTCTTGTACATCATTTAATGGTTTCTTCAAGTACAGCAATTGCTTTAGTGTGGGGCTCCTGGATGGGAATGGGATAGTGATATATGTGTTTGGTTTATGTTGAAATTAAATTTTGTTTGGAATAAGATTTTTTTCTAACAAAAATTTCCTCACCATTAAGTCAAAAAGATAAATGGAGAAAACAAAGTGTTAACACTTCCTGTGTTGTATGGTGCATTCATGCCCGTGTAGGAGAGAGCTTTGGAGGGTAGGAAGATTGCAAGCGGAGGGAATGAACTGTCATGGTCGTGCTGTTTTCCTGAGGAGGGATTAGAAGCTTCTAATCTAAAAGGATGGTGATTTCTTTTTTTAAATGTTGTGATCTTTATTAGGAATGGCCACATTAGGGTGGGGATTGGGCAAGCATTTAGGTGAGCAGTTAAGATGCCAGATAAGGCGCCTCGGCTCACTAGGCTAATCCTCCGCCTTGGGGCGCCAGCAACCCCGGGTTCAGGGTGCCAGATTCTGTCCCGGCTGCCCCTCTTCCAGGCCAGCTCTCTGCTGTGGCCCAGGAGTGCAGTGGAGGATGGCCCAAGTGCTTGGGCCCTGCACCCCATGGGAGACCAGGAGAAGCACCAGCTCCTGCCTTCGGATCAGCGCAGTGCGCAGGCTGCAGTGCGCCAGCCGCAGCGGCCATTGGAGGGTGAACCAACGGCAAAAAGGAAGACCTTTCTCTCTGTCTCTCTCTCTCACTGTCCACTCTGCCTGTCCAAAAAAAAAAAAAAAAATCTTCTGTCTCACATCTGAATGTCTGGTTCTGGTCTCCTCTCTAATGCAGACTTTGGGAGGCAGCAGTGGTGGCTCAAGTAGTTAGGTAAATAGTTTACCTTTGCTTTTTATGTTTCTGTATGGGGACAAGAACCTAGAGCCTTCTACTTTGCCATGTTGTTGATACCACCTCCGATTCTCAAAACGTTTTATATAACCTTGTGAATTATGATATTCCTGAAAAAAAAATCATTTGTGTCATTATTTCTCAAACTTCTTTGACCGTAGGTGTTTTGTTTTTTTGGCGGACTCAACCACATTTTACAGCTTTCTTGCTTCTAGGAGTTACACATAAATATTCTTTATGTCTAAGAAACCCTTGTAACCAGAATGGATTTGCGATTATTGCTACCAGCTTCTTTATTAAAATAGGCTTTCTTTTTCTTTTCTTTTTTTCAGGGTAACTGATTATTTAAGGCCCTCATGTATTTCAACAGAATGTGGATTTTTAAAAATATGTAAACCTCCTTTTTTTGTTAAAACAGAGCACTGTTATGGGATTTATACTCATTTGTTAGGTTTGTTAATTAGGAAATTAAATTTTGCACTTACTTGCTGAATTCATTTTATTTCCATGTCGTCACTCATTAGAGTTACAAATATTTATTATCAGTTATGTGCCTGGTTTATACTTAGTGCTCTACTTGTTATCATTTACACTTATATGGTGTATTGTGGGGGCAAATATAAAAAAAAATCAGGCATTAAGGACAAGTCAGAAATGTCTTGCTGAGAAGCCCTTGAGTCATTCGGCAACACGTATGTGCCCAACCAAGCCTCGCTGAGAGGGCATTTTTGCTGACACTCTTTCTAACACAAGTAAACTACTGGTTTTGTTGTTGTTGTTGTTGTAATTCATTGTAGGATCACCTTAAAGTGAGTGTTTATGTTTTGGAAGATTCAGGGTACTTTGCTTGTGGTCACCAGGTTCATGTCCTATTTTAAAGATTGCACAGACTAAATGAAACATTCAGGATAAGAATAATTTTCTATTGTCATCTACATATATTTTTATTTATGCTGTAATACAATGTCATCATATGGAGAATGCTGGAAAACGTGGGATTTTTTGTTATTTTCGGATTGGAGTAGATAAACACCCGTTTAGCTTTAGAAGACTACTTTAAAATGCTAATTTTGGAGTTAGTTTTGAAATAGAGACCTGAGAATTTCTCCTGGACCCAAATGACATTTCCTTTCATTTTAGGAAGTAACAAAAAATAGAATTGAAGATTTTCTCTTGCGTTAATGGAATCCTCTACTACTGTCCAAAATGAATAGCAAGTTGATCAATTTGTTAGATCCTGAAATATTGAAAGTAGATTTTTTTTTTACATTAAAAATTTTAAGAAGGAATTTTACTGTGTCTGGATTTATAATAACGGAATTGGTAGCTAGGCTCTACGCATACAAACATACAACTTGTTTTCACGCTCAAATATTCTGATCCTTCAACGTCAAATGATACTCGCTCAATGAATCTGATTCTCCCCATCTGAATATTATCCTAGAATTTCCATAGCCCCATATCGCTTATGTTGTATTCAAGTCCATATTTTTTTTGTGTCTCATCTTTCCTAGTATGCTCCAAACAGGATCTGATTTGCATTTGATTCACTGTTATGAACCCTAGGTACTCAGCTTAGTACTAAGCACCTAGTAGGTACTTAGTAAATACACAATGAGTACTATTGATCAGAATGTAAGCTTTTTTTGTGTGTCAAGACACTTGATTCAGAACAACTCTTAGTGCAAGGCGTTTTGTCTCCATCAATCTGCTTCTACCCCTTTAGCGTCAACTGATAGTTCACTCAAAACATAATTCATTTAAATAAATGGTCTCACCTAAGCCTGTGAGATCAGCAGCAATTTCTGTTTGTTATCTCCCCGTAGCACTCAACAAAGTGAGAGGAGTGTGACAAATATCTGACACTCGCCAATGACAAGTATTGCAATGTGCCTCCTGTTGGAGGTGAGTCACAGAACGTCGTAACCATCGCTCTCCCTCCTAATAGCATCCCGTCCGGCGCACTGTGTCATAATGGAAAAAAAAAAAATCCTAACCTTCAGGACCAGAAGGGATCCAGTCTCCCCATCTAGGAAAGAAGAAATAACTTCACCTAACGCTCACGTTCGCTGGGAGCACCACATGAGATAGTGTGTATGGAATACCAGCTATTTCTTTTCTCTCACCATCTCCTTCCCCTATGCGTATTAAGGGAAGATCATACTTCTAAACATAGAGGTTTCCTCTTTATTTAACAATCGTATGTACTTTTGTAAACACATTATTTCTGCCCTCCTTTCCTCTTTAGTCATCATGTGAAGAAAAAAAGTTGGGCCGGCGCCGCGGCTCACTAGGCTAATCCTCCACCTGCGCGCCGGCACACCAGGTTCTAGTCCCGGTCCGGGCACCGATCCTGTCCCGGTTGCCCCCTCTTCCAGGCCAGCTCTCTGCTGTGGCCAGGGAGTGCAGTGGAGGATGGCCCAAGTGCTTGGGCCCTGCACCCCATGGGAGACCAGGAGAAGCACCTGGCTCCTGCCATCGGAACAGCGCGGTGCGGCGGCCATTGGAGGGTGAACCAACGGCAAAAGGAAGACCTTTCTCTCTGTCTCTCACTGTCCACTCTGCCTGTCAAAAAAAAAAAAAAAAAAAGTTGGGCTTTAAAAGTATAAATAAGCTCTCAAAAAAAAATCTCTCCTTATTGGAGAAGGATTACATTATTAAATCTAATCATCAGGAATATAAAGAAAAAATTGTGCCCCGAAGGAAAACTATGCATTGTTTTTTTATAGTATACCCTTTAGTGTTATGTGACTGATTTTACGTGAGCTATTTTACAAGTGGAAATTCTATACCTTGCGGTAATGCAATGTATCTCTTGCTTATAGACAGGGGAACTCTGTCCTGTCATCCTCTATAGAGATCCAGGTATTAACTTTATATCTGTGTGAGAATCATGATTTTAATTTGTTTTTTGAAAGTTATATTTTAATGTGAAGTTACAAAAAAAAAATAAAAAGATTATTACCCTTTGGAAACCGTAGGCTCGGAGCCAGGATTTTAAAACTTGGAGATGTAAAATCCTGTTAAAAAGCCATTGCAGTGCTGGGCTGCTCCACACTCTCTCTAGTTAGCTGTCAGAAGAGATCTTAGAGCACCGTGTCTGTCAATGAATAGTACCCAAGCTCTCATTTTCCTGCTCCGTTCCTCGGTGGCTCCCACAAACGCGGACGTGTTTCTTCCATAGGCATTCCGCACCATTTCTCCGGGGGGTGGGAAGGTCACCGCTGTACTGTTAGGAAACGGGTTTTCTATGTCAGCAAGAGTTCTAAAAATAGAAGGCCGCATGCCTGATAATGTATTCTTCACTCTAGCAACTAGGACGGCCACTTTCCTCCTGCACAGGGAGACCCTGACATCATGGTGCTTGTAGTCTTAGCAAGGACTCCAAGTTGACTGCCAGACTCCCCGGACACGTAAGTAGCATAGTACTTCCATGTCTTATCTTACTGTGCCATATAGCTTGGGAATTCAGCTTACTTAAAAAAAACATTTGTTAGACTCTTTCTATCTAGTAGGTGCTCAGTTTCCTTGGGTTCCCCTTGAGTCAAGGATTCGGGTGAAAGCAGCTTCCGTAAATGATAAGCCAGACAACATCATGGAAATGAGTCGAGTCATTATCCTGGGAGGGCAAATGAAGCTCTAGCCCATGAGTAACTCTGGGAGCCAGCACAGACATTCTTCTGAGCTTTCTGCCCAGTGAGAGATGGAGCTGGTGTGTTTTACATCAATTCCCATTAGTCGTTTGATGAGAGAACTCCTGGGGCAGGGGGCATAATCCATCTTCATTTCTGATCTGCTACAGAGGTGGGCAGAAGGACTTGGATCAGAGAAAGCCCTCAAGCACACAAATGCAGATGCTTGGCATCTGGAAGTCAAGTTGTGCGTTGATGTGGCAAGGGATTGGAGATATGGCATAAGCGCTGGTAACGATACCATGTGAGGTCCTTGGAATAGAAAAATGTGCCCAATCTTGGCTTTCAATAAACCTGTAATCTGTCATGGCAGAAAAATCTGGATTAGAATAACAACCCTGTACTGTGATTAAAAAAAAAAAAAAAAAAGCATTTTAAGGAAACCTAGCCGGCGCCATGGCTCACTAGGCTAATCCTCCGCCTTGCGGCGCCGGCACACCGGGTTCTAGTCCCGGTCGGGGCACCGGATTCTGTCCCGGTTGCCCCTCTTCCAGGCCAGCTCTCTGCTGTGGCCAGGGAGTGCAGTGGAGGATGGCCCAAGTGCTTGGGCCCTGCACCCCATGGGAGACCAGGAGAAGCACCTGGCTCCTGCCATCGGATCAGCGCGGTGCGCCGGCCGCAGCGGCCATTGGGGGGTGAACCAACGGCAAAAAGGAAGACCTGTCTCTCTGTCTCTCTCTCTCTCTCCACTCTGCCTGTCAAAAATAAAAAAAAAGAGGAAGCAATAAATTATGCATGGGGAAAAGGGGAGAGGAGAGGTTCTGCAGATAGTTGATGTATGTCTTAAATGCAGAGGAGCGAGGAGCTATGACTCCATTTTATAGAAACTGTATGTCACTAGACAAAGTGTAATTAGTAACTGACGGCTGCATCTGTGTCGTTGCTCTTTATTGCATTTCCCCCCACTAATTTGAAGCCCCCCCCCCCACATTTTGCATTGCTTTTTAGAGGTTTTTGAAGTGATAGAGAAACTGGTCGATGTCTGGATTTTGATTTATATATTTTTTTTTTTTTTAGTGGGAGGTAAAATAGCAAGGTTTATTAAGAAGGAACATCTGTAAGGACGGATGGGCACCTCTCTCCAGACAGGACCTGAGAGAGAGTGCCCAGTCGCTCAGACTGGGGGAGAGCGGGGCTGCATGGGTGAGTGGAGAGTACACCTGGCCAGGCCAGGCCAGGCCAGGCGGGCGGCTCAGCAAAGATGCAGAGAGCTGAGCGCGCAGTCCGGTTGAGGCTGGGGGTTTTTAAGGAGATGGGTCTTGCTTCCCCACCTCTGCTCCTCTTGGAACAAAGGGCTTTTTGGATGTAAATAGAAAAACTTCTCTTGAAGGTCTGAAACAAAGGACTTTATGGATGCAAATGTTATCAGACAGGAGGAAGCGAGCAGGGTGTTTGAGATGCAGATACTGGGCTGCACCTGGGAGATTGTGGAAGATTTATCAGGCAGGAATCAGGAGGGGTGAGGGCCTCCACCTGGCAGGTTATCAGGTAAAAGGGGGCAGGGCAGGCAGGATGTGAAATCTGGGCTTCCCCTGAAACATTGTTAGGATGACTTTGAGATGCAGATGCATATAGATGTCTTATGTTTAGGCCTGTCACACACACATAAGCTCATAACTGACTTCCTGCCTTCATCTCAGTGTGACAGGATCTTTGGCACTCAGCCAAAGACTCTATTTAAGTCGCCCCTCCAAGAGCAGTGGCCTCCTCTCTCATGTACCATGAAGTTCACACTGGAAGTGGAGGAAGTCATTCTCCCATCAGACACCATCACGTCCTGGGGGCTCAGGATGATGGACAGCAGCATCGCATTGGGACCTTGAGAGGGTCATAATTTGAAAACATGAGATTTTTGGATGGTTTGCTAAAGAAATAAAAATGGTGTGTTTAGGCTGGCGCCGTGGCTCACTAGGCTAATCCTCCGCCTTGCGGCGCCGGCACACCGGGTTCTAGTCCTGGTCGGGGCTCCGGATTCTGTCCCAGTTGCCCCTCTTCCAGGCCAGCTCTCTGCTGTGGCCAGGGAGTGCAGTGGAGGATGGCCCAAGTGCTTGGGCCCTGCACCCCATGGGAGACCAGGAGAAGCACCTGGCTCCTGCCATCGGATCAGCGCGGTGCGCCGGCCGCAGTGCGCTACCACGGCGGCCATTGGAGGGTGAACCAACGGCAAAAGGAAGACCTTTCTCTCTGTCTCTCTCTCACTGTCCACTCTGCCTGTCAAAAAAATAAAAAAAAAAGATAGGGATAATAATACCGTGCATACTTCTTTATGAGGATATTAGGCGGATTAAGAGTTAATAGGTAAAGTTCTTAAAAGAATGCTTAACACATAGTAAGGACTCCATAGAAACTAGCAGAACTACTAATAAATTATTCCTAGGACCCTACAATGCAAACGGTGTGAGATAGGTGAAGAGGTATAAGGCAGAATGAAAGGCTAACCGTGAAGGCAACTTGTAGATGACTGGGAAACTGGACTTTTTAAACTTTCTCTTCTTGTTTCGATCTTCGGGGTCTTATGTGTACATGTTTATGGGATATTATGTGATGCTTCATTACATCAATCAGGGTAAATATATTTATCTCTTCAAGAATTTAACATTTCTGTATAGTAAAAAAAAAAAAAAGCCCTTAATCCTATTTTCTATGTTTCTTTAAATGAATTAGCACTATCTACAGTCACCCTACTGTGCAATAGAACCCCAGAACCTCTTACTCCTGTCTACCTAGAACCTAGTACCCATCAATCAACCTTTCCCAGGCCTTCACTTCTCACCTCCCTCCCTGGCCTCTGGTAACCACCATTGTATTTTTAACTTCAATGAAATTTCCTATTTTTAAAATCTCGCATATGGGTGAGATCATGTGATATTTGGCTTTTTTTTTTTCCTTTTTTTTTTGACAGGCAGAGTGGACAGTGAGAGAGAGAGACAGAGAGAAAGGTCTTCCTTTTGCCGTTGGTTCACCCTCCAATGGCCGCCGCGGTAGCGCGCTGCGGCCGGCGCACCGCGCTGATCCGATGGCAGGAGCCAGGTGCTTCTCCTGGTCTCCCATGGGGTGCAGGGCCCAAGCACTTGGGCCATCCTCCACTGCCTTCCCGGGCCACAGCAGAGAGCTGGCCTGGAAGAGGGGCAACCGGGACAGGATCGGTGCCCCGACCGGGACTAGAACCCAGTGTGCCGGCGCCCCAAGGCAGAGGATTAGCCTAGTGAGCCGAAAGTCAGAGTTACACAGAGAGAGAGAGAGAGAGAGAGAGAGAGAGAAAAGTCTTCTATCCACTGATTCACTCTCCAATTGGCTGTTGTGACTGCAGCTGCGCTGATCCAAAGCCAGGAGCCAGGAGCGTCTTCCTGGTCTCCCATGCGGGTGCAGGGACCAAAGGACTTGGGCCATCTTCCACTGCTTTCCCTGGCCATAGCAGAGAGCTGGATGGGAAGTAGAGCAGCTGGGACTTGAACCGGCACCTATATGGGATGCTGGCACTGCAGGTAGTAGCTTTAGACCCTCTATGCCACAGCGCCGGCCCTGATGTCTAGCTTTCCATGCTCAGCTTATTTCACTTAACATAATCACATCCAGTTTCTTCCATGCTGCAAATGACAGATTTTATACTTTTGGGGCTGAGTAGTAACTCCATTTTGCATATGTACCACATTTTCTTTATCTCTTCATTCATGGATCGACACTTATGTTGTTTCCATTTCTTTTTAAAAAAAAAAAAGATTTCTTTTTTATGTATTTGAAAGACAGAGTTACAGAGAGAGGAGAGACAGAGACAGAGACAGAGAGAGATCTTCTTTCTGCTGGTTCACTGCCCAAATGGCTGCAATGGCTGGGGCTGGGCCAGGCCAAAGCCAGGAGGCCCAGAGCTGCTTGCCGGTTCCCCACATGGGTGGGTGCAGGGCCCCAAGGACTTGGACTGTTTTCTGATTCTTTCTAGGCTCATTAGTAGGAAGTGGTTTGGGACGTGGAGCATCCAGGTCTCAAACCAGTGCCCGTATGGGAAAGTTGGGTATCACAGGCCGAGGCTTAACCTGCTTTTCCATAATGCTGGTTCCCTGTTTCCGTTTCTCGGCTATGTATAAGACCATGGCATCTGCAGAACTGACAGTTTTTGGCTTCTTCCTTTCCGATTTGGATGGTCTTTCTTTCTTTGTCTTGCCTAATTTCTCTGTCTAGGACTTCTAACGTTATGTTCGATAAAAAATGTGAACGTGGGCATGTTCGTCTTGTTCCAAATCTTAAAAAAAAAAAGCCTTTAGCTTTTCCCCATTCGATGTGATGGTAGTTGTTGGTTTGTTATATATGAGCTTTATTATGTTGAAGTCAGTTCCTTCTGTACTTCATTTGCTCAGAGTATTAATCATGAAGGGATGTTGAATTCTTTCAGAAGACTTTTTCTGCATCTCTTGAAATGTTCGTAGGGTTTTTTGTCCTTTGTTCATTTGACGTGGTGCATCACATTTAGTGTTTTGCCTGTGTTGAGCCACCCTCCATCCCTGGGACGAATCCTACGTCATCATGGTAAGTAAAGCTTTTTAATGGAATGTTGGATTTTAATTTTGCTTGTATGTTGTTCAGGACTTTGGCATCTATTTTCATCAAGGATATTAGCTGGTAGTTTTCTTTTTCACTGTGTCCTTGTCTGGTTTTGTTAGTAATGTAATGCCGGCCTCACAGAAGGAATCTGGAAAAAATTTCCTCCTCTTACACTTTTAATATTGTTGTTACTTATTTATTTATTTACTTTAATTTTATTTAAGGGATACGAATTTCATGTATTATATATGTACAGATTTAGAAACATCTCAACTTCCCCCTCTACACTCCCGTCTGCCCATACTCCAACCCTTCCTCCTCCTCCTTCTCACATTCCCACTCATAATTTTTACAATGATCTATTTTCAGTGTACTCAATGATCATGTAGTTAACCCTACACTAAGTAAAAGAGTTCAACAAATAGTATGAAGAGAAAATTAAAAAAAAAAAAAAAACAAAAAATAACCATTCCTCAATGGAAGAGAGAAGGGCTATAAGTAATCATTAAATCTCAAAAGTCCATTTTACTCCAATACATTACATTTCAGGTACTCTGTTAGATCAGGGAAAACAGATATTAGATCATGATATATGTCTTTTTGGGACTGGCTTATTTCACGAAATATAATGGTTTCCAGTTGCAACCATCTTGTTGCAAAAGACAGGATTTCATTTTTCTCTTTACAGCTGAGTATTTACTCCATAGTGTATACCAGAATTTCTTTATCCAGTCACCAGTTGATGGACATCTGGGTTGATTCCATATCTGGGATATAGTGGATTGTATCGCAGTGAACATGGGGTTACAGGTAACTCTCTCCTATGCTGATTTCTTTTGGATTGGGTAAATTCCCAGGAGTGGGATGACTCAGTCATATGGTAGGTCTATATTCAGGTTTTTGAGGTATCTCCATACTGTCTTCCACAGTTGCTGTATCAATTTACATTCTTTTTTTTTTTTTTTGAATTTATTTATTTATTTTTCTTTCATCAACAACAACATATTTGACATCTAATAGCTTGATAGTAAAAACACTCCACATCTGAGATTTTACAATTCAATTTACATTCTTACCAACAGTGGACCAAGTTACCTTTGTACCCACATCCTTGCCAGCATTTGTCATTTGTTGATTTCTGTATGAGAATCATTCTAACTGGAGTGGGATAAAACATGACTGTGGTTTTGATTTGCATTTCTCTGATGACTAGTGATCCTGAGTATTTTCTCAAGTGTCTATTGGCCATTTGAATTTCCTCTCTTGAAAAATACCTGTTCAACAGGAGTCACTGTGTACTTACGTCCCATGTGGGATCTGTCCTTAATGTGTTGTCTAATGTGCAGTGATGCTATAACTAGTACTGAAACAGTATTTTTACACTTTGTGTTTCTGTGTGGGTACAAACTGATGAGATCTTTACTAATTATATACTGAATCGATCTTCTGTATATAAAGATAATTGGAAATGAAAAAAAAAACCTGGTGTTAAATTGGAAATAGCATAGAAAATTAATTAATTTTTAAAAAAAATATTATGTAGGATCTCTGTCTTTAATGTGCTGTACACTGTTATTTAATGCTATAACTAGTACTCCAACAGTATTTTTTTCACTTTGTGTTGCTATATGGGGGCAAACTGTTGAAATCTTTACCTAATATATACGAAACTGATCTGTATATAAAGAGAATTGAAAATGGAAAAAAAAAAGACTTAAAAAAATACCTGTTCAAGTCCTTTGCCCCTTTCTTAACTGGATTGTTTGTTTTATTATAGTTGAATTTCTTGAGCTCTTTATAGATTCTGGATATTAACCCTTTAGCAGTTGCATGGTTTGCAAATAGTTTCTCCCATTCTGTCGGTTTCCTCTTCAATTTGCTGAGTGTTTCTTTTGCAGTACAGAAGCTTCTCAATTTGATGTATTCTTATTTTGTCAGTTTTGGCTCTGATTGCCTGTGCTTCTGGAGTCTTTTCCAAGAAGTCTTTGTCTATGCCAACGTCTCACAGAGTTTTCCTGATGTCCTCTAGTAATTGGATGGCATCGGGTCATAGATTTAGGTCTTTGATCCATTTTGAGTGGATTTTTGTATAAGGTATAAGGTAGGGGTCTTGTTTCATACTTCTGTATGTGGAGATGCAATTTCCCTCACTCCCTCCAGAATCCTGCTAAACCAGTGGACAAGTTTCTTGTATTGTACCTTCAGTATTCATGTACTTTATTCCATACTTTTCTCATCGTCATTTAAAAAAAATTCCCTTCCTTCACACTCTCTAACCCAATATCCAGTCTCCCTCTTTTTCTTTGGGGCCAATTGTTAAAACGAACAATCTAAACACTTACTTTCCCTCACTTTCTAAATCTCATTCACTCTACAACTAGCTCAAGCTGAATTTTTCATCTCACTACTGAATTTATCTCACTAGTCTAGATAGATTGTCCTTGCTGTAGTAAAAAAATGCCCCACTTCCTGAGTTCAGTGACCTCTTTCCTTGGTTCTTTCAACTCAGTATTCCTGCTTCACTTGGCATGGTTGATTTTCTCTTCCTACAAACTCTCCCCTTAATGTCAATTGCTGCGTTTTTTTGCTGGTTCTCCTCCAAATTTTCCAATCACTCCTTCTCTGTTTTCTTTGTTGAGTCATTCTTTCTCTTGTACTCCTTCAGGGTTCATGCTCATGGAAATTCTATCCTTATCCCTCTCTATGAATTCGAAGCATTCTCACTGGGTGATCTTACTTAATATTGTCATTATCTGATGACTCTCATTCCTACATTTCTAGCCCTAACATCTCTTGTCCCAGATTAACTTTTTAAGTTAGTGATTAGGCATATGTATCTGGATTTATGGAAGTCACCTCAAATGTAAGATATCAATAACTGAACTCATCATCTTATTCCTCCATCATCTTTTTCATTTTATATCCTCTCCCTGAGTTAAAAAAAAAATCAATCTCCATTCAGCAGTTCAAGTGGAACCATGAGTCAAACACTTCTCTTTTTACCTTACCCTTCATAATTTGATGAAATTTAGCCTTAAATTTATCTTCTGAATCTGGCTCCTGCTTTCTAACCCCATTGTCACTTCCAAAGCCCAAAAGTTCACCATCTGTTACTTATGGGTGATTGTAATGGTAACTTAGTCCCTTGCCATTCTAGTGTATCCTTTGAAAACAGCATTTTGAATTATCTTCTTAGAAACCACATTTTAAAATCATTTTCTACTTGGTGCCTTGCACAGTGCCATATGTTTGTTACGTTTATGTGTGAATGAATCCACTGAACATTAAACATTTAAAAATTAAAATAGAAAGTTCACAAAAATCTAGAGCTTCAAAGATAAATGAGATAGAACTTGTATTATAAAGGGGAACACTCTGTTAAAAATACAGTCAATGAAGTATTGGAGACCAAGAATGAGTATCCCTATCAATATTCTCTAATGAGCTCCATTCCCTTCTACCCTATGCTTTATGTATTTGGAAAGGTAGTGTTGGTTTAAATTCTGTCCAGCAGCAAAACAACAACTTTTTCTTCTTGCTAAGTAACAAGAATGGTAAGCAAAATTCTAGCTATTTTCTATTCAAGTATATATGGTAAGAAGGCAAATGAAGGTAACGCAGAAGAAGGGAATACATACATTTTGAATGAACCACAAAACATTATCAGGCAATAATTTACCGCTCATATCTCAGTTGGCAATAATATCGGATTATAGATTGGTATTATCCACTTTTTTATTCCTTTAATACATGCTGACTGGCTGCCTATCTAGTTTCAAATGTTGGAGGCATTATGGAGAATGAAATAAACCCAAACCTGGTCTCCTTTGAGTTAGTCTAGGATGGAAAAAGACAGCCAAGGACGAGATCGACTGCGTACTGAGCATGTGGGAGAGGATGGGTTGCTGGTGGAAGAGGCTTTCTAGAGGAAATGATATCAAAGCTGAGATCTGAAGGATGTAGGCTTGGTGGAAAGGCAGGCATGGTGGAAGGAAATGCAGGTGCAAAGTATTGCCGGTCATGGAGAGGAGGGTGGTTACTGGAGCGAGTCTGGTGGGTTCTTTTCGTCAGCTTAATCCAGAAACGATTTTCAGAGAAGTGGAAATTTTATTTTTGTCTGTTTTGCAAAGCCCAGAGGAGCCCAGAGGGAGTGCCCCAAATGGGACACTGGTTTTCAGCAAGTTGACCAGGCTTTTAAGGTCTTGCTGGTTTGTTTGTTTTTTTTTTTTTTTTTGACAGGCAGAGTGGACAGTGAGAGAGAGAGAGAGAGAGACAGAGAGAAAGGTCTTCCTTTGCCGTTGGTTCAGCCTCCAAGATGGCCGCCATCTCACTCCCAAGATGGCCTCTGTCTCACTCCCAAGATGGCCACCACCTCACTCCCAAGATGACCTCCGTCTCCCAAGATGGCCGCCATCTCACTCCCAAGATGGCCGCCTCCAGGGCCACAGCAGAGATAGACAGTGAGAGAGAGAGACAGAGAGAAAGGTCTTCCTTTGCCGTTGGTTCACCCTCCAATGGCCGCTGCGGCCGGCGCACTGTGGCCAGCGCACCGCACTGATCCGATGGCAGGAGCCAGGTGCTTCTCCTGGTCTTGCTGTTTTCTTATGGGATCCTCCTGTGGGGTTGCCTATTGGATGGGGGATTCACGTAATGTATGCTCATTGGCTCGGGGCCCGTGAAGATAGTAGGGGTACCTTGGTAACAGCACAAATGGGAGTTGCTAAGAGCTAGCTTCCTCTTTGATGGACCCAGCCCTGCTTTCACTAGTTCTGGGTGGAAGATTGCATCTGTCTTGAAGATGTGGTCAAAGTCACAGAGCTCATACACAGAACAGGATGTTAACAGTGGGGAGAGGTGCGAGGAGGTCTCAGAGCAAACCTCCTTGTCACAGCTTACAGCCTGCAAGCTCAAGACATCTTGCTAAATAAAGCCTGAGGGGCCCACAGACACCCAGCCCAACCAGACAGCCTCACGAAGCACCAGAAGTAAACATTCGAAGAACTGGTGATGAGGTATTGAGGTTGGGATTATAGAGTAGGAGGTTGTGGCTAGATATGTGGAATGCAGATGTTGAAACTGACGCTCAAACAAATGTAATCAAGAACCTACCCATGAAGACCCTTGTAAGCGACGTGCAGGTGTCTGCATTTTATCAGGAGGTCCCGGGAGAGTTTCAAAAAGTCACGTGAATCCTGGAACATCGAGGATACTAGTATTTTAAGCCACGCACTCCCTTGGGTGACAGCTCAGCTCGCTTTTTTTTTCTGTGCATTCAGATAAAGATGTAGCCAATCAGGCACCCGGAGCAGCTGCGCTATGGAATTTCTAAAAATAGTGCAGACGTTTATTTCTGATCTTAGCTTTCCTGTAGCGGATTTATCATCCACTCTATTTCTTTGCCTTCTTTGCACCCGCCACATCACTCCTCGCAAGTCAATAACTTTTTTTTCAAAGGTGTCATTTTGCAATTTATATGGCACACTGCATGATGTCACTGATGGACACTTTTACTTAACTACTCTCAAGTGCTTTGCTGTATCACGGAAGCAGATAATTTATTCTGGCATTTATTCGAAAAGGTGGACTTTAAGAGGTTTATGTATGCACGGTTTATTGTGGCACATATTGTTAGCACACAGCTCCAAGTTCTTGTGTAATAATTGTTTCTTTCAATTGATGGGGGGAAATTAGAGGGGCTTCACACTGAAGGAATAACCCAATCAGGGAAGGGGGGTGGAGCTATCCGAGATTGTGGGTAATTACTTCTATTTTTGGAGAGTTACAGAAAACATCCATAATAATACAGGGCTAATTGGATAAGAATCAGGTCATGTATTACAGTAGTCACTGATTCCAGGGAATAAAATCAGATATTCCAGATAAAATAACATTATGATAGTAACCTTGTTGCTGACACAAACAGTGGTATCAAATTTTAGAGAAAACATGTAGGGTGGCATTTGTCTATTAAAATTCCCCTGAAGAAAGTGAAAATTCTGCCGTGAGAGCTTCCCAATTCACAAAGCATGGCGGCAATGGCATCTGTAACATTTTCTTTCAAATAGGGAGGATTTTTTAAATTTTGAGTCCCGGTCGGGGCACCGATCCTGTCCCGGTTGCCCCTCTTCCAGGCCAGCTCTCTGCTGTGGCCAGGGAGTGCAGTGGAGGATGGCCCAAGTGCTTGGGCCCTGCACCCCATGGGAGACCAGGAGAAGCACCTGGCTCCTGCCATCGGAACAGCGCGGTGCGCCGGCCGCAGAGCGCCTACCGCGGCGGCCATTGGAGGGTGAACCAACGGCAAAAGGAAGACCTTTCTCTCTGTCTCTCTCTCTCACTGTCCACTCTGCCTGTCAAAAATAAAAAAAAAATAAAAAAAAATTGTGTTTTGAGAGGACATAGCATAATTCATTTGAAAAGGAAATTTCAGAGTTCTGGAGAAAATGCTATTCTCTTGTTTGTATTCTGTGACTTCTATGACTAAGGATTCAGCAAAGCCATCTCTCCATCCTCATATATCTAATACCACCCTCTGCCCCCTTGGAAATGAGAAGCAGCTGTGATACTGGAAGCAAATGATAAGAAACCAGGCTATGCAAAACACAATTTGAAGGCAGAGTAAGCAAACTGTGCATGTCACATCATCTCTTTTTTAGCTAATCTTCATTTAATTCTTCTTCAAGATCCATGTGCTCAATTCTGCCAACCCTCCATCACCAGAACAACTCAATCCGTATTCTATTATCTGTGGGTTCCACAGTGGAATACCAGTACATCTAACACTATCACTGTGGCTACCTTGAAGCCACGTTTCAGATAAAGAACTGGTCTGACACAGAATGTGCAGGGGCTCTGTCACCAATGGCTGTTTACCTACGGTATGAAAATGAAATTGTTGAAATCTTTCCTTAATATATACTAAACTGATCTTCTGTATAGAGAGAGAGTTGAAAATGAATCTTGATGTGAATGGAAGGGGAGAGGGAGCGGGAGAGGGGAGGGTTGTGGGTGGGAGGGAAGTTATGGGAGGGGGGAAGCCATTGTAACCCATAAGCTGTACACTGGAAATTTATATTCATTAAATAAAAGTTAAAAAAAAAACAAAATGAATCAGGAGCCATTAAGTCTAAGTAGTGTCACTATTTCCCACCTCCCTCTTCATTTTGTCTTTCTAAGAACCTGAAGCTAGAAACAAGATGAAAAAATTCCTGCTTGCTCAGAGAAAGTATGGAGGAGAAACTAGTGATAAAGAAGTTAAATATAATATTTAAGAACATATATTATTAATGTATATTATATTTAAGAAAGATGACATAAATATATGTATATATCAACCTTTCCCCAAGGTATTTAGTAATCTTTCAAAGACATTTTTTACTTTCTGCACCCATATCCATTGAAAAGCTTCCAATAGTTTTTTCCTGGGAATTTATGTCTAGAAGTACGAAATATCATTTTTAAAGCAGACCAACTTGGACTATATTTTAACACTAATAAAACAGGAAGTGAATCGTTAAGATAAATATTGCATCGTTTCAATTTTTATGACTTTATAGTATAGATTAAAAGTTTTAATATTTAATATCAAGGAAGCAATGGCGAAAAAAATTCTCAGCCAACAGATTTATGTCTTTGAAAACTGCATAAAAGAAGGTGGCAATCCAAGAAATGTTTCTAGTTCAAGGTTAAAGGTCACTGATTTAAATGTGTATTTGTCACTCAGTGTTTGCAACTCATAGAGACTAAAACAGAAGGTGATTATTAGATCACAGCGTTTTGCTGTATCGACTGATATCTTTTTCCTTTTTCTTTAATGCTCGTTTTTGTAAAACCCAATTTTATTTATTCATGTAAATGAACTAGGAGATAAATAGCCAGCAATAATATTCGAACCTGTAGAGTAATTCTTCTGTGGCATCAATAATATTCGAACCTGTAATTCTTCTGTGGCATCACAATGCTAACGTTGAACATGCATCAAAATTAGATTTAGGTGTCTAGATTTTATCAGGACTACATTTTCCAACGTATTCCATACGACACCGATTCCAGGGTGCGTGTGATGGCGCGTCAGGTTAAGCCACCACGTGGGATGCCTGCATCCCATATCAGAGCGCCGTTTCAAATCCATCTACTCCGTTTCTGGTCCAGCTTTCTGCTAATGCAACATGGGAGGCGGCAGGTGCTGGCTCACGTGATTGGGTCCCTACCACCTACGTGGGAGCCTCAGATGGAATTCTGGGTAGGGTTTGAGGAGAGTCCTAGGGGGTGGAAGATCTCTCTCTCTCTCTCTCTCTCTCTCTCTCTCTTTCATACACACACACACTCTCTCACTCTCGGTTGTTCTGCCTTTTCAGTAGATGAAAATAAATAAACATTCCAAACGAAACCAGCTCCCCCAAGATATTACTCATTATAAGGAATCTATGATAAATGAGAATGTGTAAGTGTTTTTACTACAAATTTTCTCAAAACTTTTAAATACACTAATGAACACTGAGGCCCTCTTAGAGCACATTTTGATGAATGCCCCATACTGATTTTATATTTAGAAATTTATATCAGACAAACACTTCGTGGGACTTGTGAAATATTTTTAGAAATATCTTTTTAAAAAAAATTATTTATCTAAAGGAAATTTCATGTATTTCATATACACAGATTGAAGATTGTAATGGTACTTCTCACCCTACCCTCCCTCCTTCACTTGCTCCCACCACCCCTCCTTTTTTTCTTTTAATTTTTATAAGCTTAACCCTCCACTAAGTGAAATATCTTTACTGAGATGCTAAACTACTTTTTCGGTAGTGTGTTTATCACTGATTCAATTTCTTCCATGGTTATGGGTCTGTTTAGATTTTTCTATATCTTCAGGGCTCAGTCTAGGAAGGTTGTATGTGTCTAGGAATCTATCCATTTCTTCCAGCTTCCCCAATTTGTTAGCGTACATCTCTTTGTAGTGGTTTCTTTCTTTTTTTTTTTTTTTTTTTTTTTTTTTGACAGGCAGAGTGGACAGTGAGAGAGAGAGACAGAGAGAAAGGTCTTCCTTTGCCGTTGGTTCACCCCCCAATGGCCACTGTGGCCGGCGCACTATGGCCGGCGTACTGCACTGATCCGAAGCCAGGAGCCAGGTGCTTCTCCTGGTCTCCCATGTGGGTGCAGGGCCCAAGCACTTGGGCCATCCTCCACTGCCTTCCCGGGCCACAGCAGAGAGCTGGCCTGGAAGAGGGGCAACCAGGACAGAATCCGGCACCCCGACCGGGACTAGAACCCGGGGTACCGGCGCCACAGGTGGAGGATTAGCCTATTGAGCTACAGCGACGCCGGCCTGTAGTGGTTTCTGATGATTCTTTTTATTTCTGTTGTGTCTGTCATTACATTTCCGTTACTATCTTGGATTTTTACAGATTTAGGTCTTCTCTCTCCTTTTTTTGGTTAGTTGGGCCAATGGTGTGTTGATTTTGTTTATTTTTTCAAAGAACCAGCTCCTGGTTTTGTTGATCTTTTGTATTATTATTATTATTATTTTTTGGTTTCAATTCTGTTTATTTCTTCTCTAATCTCTAGTATTTCTTTCCTCCTGCTGGGTTTGGGCTTGATTGGCTGCTGCTTGTCTAAATCCTTGAGGTGCATAGAGAGGTCATTTGTTTGGTTCCTTTCCAGCTTCTTGATGTAGGCACCAACTGCTATAAACTCTCCTCTTAGCACTGCCTTTGCTGTGTCCCACAGGTTTTGATAGGTTGTGTTATCATTTTCATGAAAACCATTAAAAGAGACAGAGAAGGGCACTATATAATGATTAAAGGATCTATCCAACAGGAAGACATTACTATAATAAATGTATACGCACCAAATTACAGGGCACCTGGCTACTTGGAAGAATCACTAAAGGATTTAAAGGGAGATGTAGATTCAAATACAATAGTAACAGGGGACTTCCACACCCCACTCTCACCAATGGACTGATCAACCAGACAGAAAACCAACAAGGAAACAACAGAGTTAACTGATGCTATAGACCAAATAGACCTAGTAGATATCTTCAGAACTTTCCACCCCACAGCCAGAGAGTTCATGTATGTCTCCCCAGTACATGGATCGACCATATGCTAGGCCATAAAGGGAGCCTCAACAAATTCAAAAAAATTGAAACTATACCATGCAGCTTCTCAGACCATAGCGCAGTGAAACTCAAAATCAACAACCCAACAATCTCTACACCATATGCAAACATATGGAGAACGGACAACATGATCCTGAATGAACAGTGGGTCATCGGAGAGGTTAAACTAAAGAAACACGGAGCTACTATTCCTAGAAACGACCTCTATCCATGAATTTGCTCCCTCCAAAGCAAAGGCAAGGAAAACTAAATGTATGAGTTCTGCAGTAACTCCTTCATGAGGACGCAGGTTTTTCTCAGGGGAGAGTGACCGTCCTTGAAACACTGGGAGTTGAAATAAGAAACGGGCGAATGCGGCCGGCGCCGTGGCTTAACAGGCTGATCCTCCGCCTTGCGGCGCCGGCACACCGGGTTCTAGTCCCGGTCGGGGCACCGATCCTGTCCCAGTTGCCCCTCTTCCAGGCCAGCTCTCTGCTGTGGCCAGGGAGTGCAGTGGAGGATGGCCCAAGTGCTTGGGCCCTGCACCCCATGGGAGACCAGGAGAAGCACCTGGCTCCTGCCATCGGATCAGCGCGGTGCGCCGGCCGCAGCGCTCCTACCGCGGCAGCCATTGGAGGGTGAACCAACAGCAAAAGGAAGACCTTTCTCTCTATCTCCCTCTACTGTCCACTCTGCCTGTCAAAAATTTAAAAAAAAAAAAAGAAATGGGCGAATGCAAAAAGTTCTGGATCATTTCTCAGAGGAGAAGCCGGTTCTCAGGGAAGGTCAGGTGCACCTAAACTCTTCTGTGGCTTAATCAATCATTTAAGGAAGGATATACTCAGAGACATTAAATATGGACATTCCGGACCAAGGGCTGCCACCATTGGAAGAGACATGAAGAGACATCTGGGTCTAAGGCCTTTATTTCGGAAGTGGCAAAAGTGAATCCCAGAGAGGTCGGGTGGCACAAGCTAGGCTACAGCTGTCAAAACTGAAGTTAAAACCAGGCCTCACGAATCTCAGTTTTAGACTTTTTCTCCCCCCCACCACTTCATTGGAGAAAGCTTTGGATCCAATGGCAAAACATTCTCATTCTAGTCTTGTAGTTCTTAAACTGAAGAAAGTAATGAATTTATTAAAAAATGCATATTCTAAGATCCCATTATCCAGAGAGTCTTCAGACCTGGAGCTGGAGAAGTATAGGACCTTCAGATGACTCTTAAAAATGTGCTTTGAGAGGCCGGCGCCGCGGCTCAACAGGCTGATCCTCCGCCTTGCGGCGCCGGCACACCGGGTTCTAGTCCCGGTCGGGGCGCCGGATTCTGTCCCGGTTGCCCCTCTTCCAGGCCAGCTCTCTGCTGTGGCCCGGGAGTGCAGTGGAGGATGGCCCAAGTGCTTGGGCCCTGCACCCCATGGGAGACCAGGAGAAGCACCTGGCTCCTGCCATCAGATCAGCGTGGTGCGCCGGCCGCAGCGGCCATTGGAGGGTGAACCAACGGCAAAAGGAAGACCTTTCTCTCTGTCTCTCTCTCACTATCCACTCTGCCTGTCAAAAATTAAAAAAAAAAAAAGAGAAATCCCGATAAAAGAAGTCTCAACTGCTTTGAGATTTGGACATGAAGTGGTTCTTTGAAACCAACATCTTGAAGTACTTGAATGCAAATAAATCAAAGAGGATTAGGTTCTATTATCTTCTATGTACACTTGATGCTTCTCTCCGTTTCTACTCAGAATGGAAGAACGCGGACGGAAGTGCTACCCTAAAGAGACCTGGCGTTAAGTCTTGTGTTCACATATAAGCTGGCAATACATTCCCATATGGGGACTTTGGAGAGGATTCCTGCTGGGACAAACACACTAATATTAGCGAACGTTAAATCAAGATGTGAAGGAAACTATATTGATTTTTTTTTTTTTTGACAGGCAGAGTGGACAGTGAGAGAGAGACAGAGAGAAAGGTCTTCCTTTTGCCGTTGGTTCACCCTCCAATGGCCGCCACGGTAGACGCGCTGTGGCCGGCGCACCGCGCTGATCCGATGGCAGGAGCCAGGTGCTTCTCCTGGTCTCCCATGGGGTGCAGAGCCCAAGCACTTGGGCCATCCTCCACTGCACTCCCTGGCCACAGCAGAGAGCTGGCCTGGAAGAGGGACAACCGGGACAGGATCGGTGCCCCGACCGGGACTAGAACCCGGTGTGCCAGCGCCGCAAGGCGGAGGATTAGCCTAGTGAGCCACGGCGCCGGCCTCGTCCTCCATTTCTTTCTCTCGTTTTTGCTCTCTCTGCTACACATATATACACCAAGCCATTGGTTGAGCCTTTTCCAGTTTACGAGACTGAACTATCATATTACATTATGTTCCCCACTCTTCTCTGCTCTTGGAAGGAGCATCTGTCTATTGGACTAATATATACAAATACTAACATATACAAATAGACTAATAGATACAAATATATACAAATAGTACAAATTCCATATCTCCCAGACTGATAGAGGAAGGCCTATCAAACTTGTCATGAGTTTTGGAGATGTCCGCTTGACCATCTGAAGGTTGAAGTATAACTTTGCTCCTAAGTGGACGTTGGTTCTGGTTCCATTTCTCCCCACCAGAGATACCCTCTTTTTTTTGACAGGCAGAGTGGACAGTGAGAGAGAGAGACAGAGAGAAAGGTCTTCCTTTTGCTATTGGTTCACCCTCCAATGGCCGCCGCGCTGATCCGATGGCAGGAGCCAGGTGCTTCTCCTGGTCTCCCATGGGGTGCAGGGCCCAAGCACTTGGGCCATCCTCCACTGCACTCCCGGGCCATAGCAGAGAGCTGGCCTGGAAGAGGGGCAACCGGGACAGGCTCGGTGCCCCGACCGGGACTAGAACCCGGTGTGCCGGCGCCGCAAGGCGGAGGATTAGCCTGTTGAGCCATGGCGCCGGCCAGAGATACCCTCTTAAGGCTTTGCATCAAAGACTACCTTGCTCTAATGAATACTAGTTTATTTTGTCAATGAAAGTCTTCCACAGGAGAAGGCAAGGGGAGAGGACAATGAGGTCAGGACATTTATTCCCTACCATACTCTCTGCGTAGACAACACAGATCCTCTACGTGGTTCCACATTTTCCACGGGGTGGGTTCTCAATACAGCTACGTTCACTAGGTTCTGATGACCACTCCCTCCAAGTGCTGATAGTCCCAGAGTGCTACATTTTCCTATTAGAGCTTAGTCTTCCAAAACCTTCTCACAGCCAGTTGGAGTACACCATCTCTTTTTTGGCGAGGATCTTGGACAATACAGCATCCAGCTTAAAAATTATATTCTAGTTTTTATTGAAATAGGACAGACTAGCAGTGAAAAACTGTCATTTAAAAGCTTAAAATTTTGCTTACCACTATAAACTTAGCACCTACTATGATGCCTGGTATATAGTTATTCAATATTTATTGAAAGAATAAATTGTGTGTTTATACTTAAATATAAAGATGTAAAACCTTTACATGTAATATTTTGGTGCCACAAATTTTTTTTTTTTTTGACAGGCAGAGTGGACAGTGAGAGAGAGACAGAGAGAAAGGTCTTCCTTTTGCCGTTGGTTCACCCTCCAATGGCCGCCGCGGTAGCGCGCTGCGGCCGGCGCACCGCGCCGATCCGATGGCAGGAGCCAGGTGCTTCTCCTGGTCTCCCATGCGGGTGCAGGGACCAAGCACTTGGACCATCCTCCACTGCACTCCCTGGCCACAGCAGAGAGCTGGCCTGGAAGAGGGGCAACCGGGACAGGATCGGTGCCCCGACCGGGACTAGAACCCGGTGTGCCGGCGCCGCAAGGCGGAGGATTAGCCTGTTGAGCCACGGCGCCGGCTTGGTGCCACAAATTTATTCTATGACTTTGACAATGCAGAATGAAGTGTGGCTTTTTTTTTTCCCCTCAAGAAAATACGTAGCTCTCACTACCTCCGTCAGAAAAAAAAAGAAGAAGTAGTAAACAGTACTTACTCATTTGGACACATAATTTGCCTATGGACTTTACATATTTTTATTCAATCTAAGATTCCTTTTTTTTTTTTCCTTTGGATAAGTGTGTTTCTAAAATAGAGCAATCGTTTGGGATGTACGTGTTCCTAATGGAACGGTGGGTACACAAGCCAGGACATGAGTTAGAGAGAGACGGTGCGGCTGTTGTCTTGTATTTGCCTCACAAGCATCTTGGCTGGCCTGATTGACGTGACTCCGAGAGAGTCCCCTAATTATGGGGGCCAGAATTGTGGCCTAGTGGATAAAACTGGTATCTGTGATGCCGGCATCCCATATGGGCACCGGTTCAAGTCCCGGCTGCTCCACTTCTGATCCAGTTCTCTGCTAATGGACTGGGAAAGCAGCAGAAGATGGCCCAAGTTCTTGGGCCCCTGCACCCATGCGGGAGACCTGGAGGAAGCTCTGGGCTTCTGACTTGGGTCTGGCATAGCACCAGCAATTTCGGCCATTTGAGAAGTAAACGGTGGATAAAAGATCTCTCTCTGTCTTTGTCCCTCCTTCCCTTCTCTCTCTCTCTCTCTCTCTCTCTCTCTCTCTCTCTCTCTCTCTCCACCTTTCAAATAAATTAAAAAAAAAAAAAACTTCAAAAAAATGCCTCATTATGTGGTTGACCAGATATATTTCCAAAATTAAGACCCTATTCTGGGGCCAGAATTGTGGTACTGACAGGAAAGCTACCGCCTGCAGTGCTGGCATCCCATATGGGCACCGGTTCAAGTCCCAGCTGCTCCACTTCCCATCCAGCTCTCTGCTATGGCCTGGGAAAGCAGTAGAAGATGGCCCAAGTCCTTGGGCCCCTTGCACCCGTGCGGGAGACCTGGCGGAAGCTCCTGGCTTCAGATCGGCACAGCTCGAGCTGTTGCAGCCATTTGGGGACTGAACCAGCAGATGGAAGACCTTTCTCTCTCTCTCTCTCTCTCTCTCTCTCTCTCTCTCTCTCTGTGTGTGTGTGTGTTTGGGTGTAACTCTTTCAAATAAATAAATCTTGAAAAAAATATTTATTCTAAAATAGGAAATCAATTCAGTACTTTTTGTTCAATGAACCTTGCAACTATAGTAACTGGACAAGAAAATACAGCAGAAATGACCGTCATGTTATCTTCATTTTAAACGATTTGAGGTCCTCATTTCTAGGACCGAGGGAAATTTGTTACATGTCTTTTACTTGGTTTATTTTTCTAAAATTAGGCCAAGAAAAATAATCAGTTGTAGGACTTGAATGTATAAAGATCATTACTTCCCACAAATCACTCAGTCTTTATTTTATATTCGGAAATACTAAATATCCCTTTCAGGTTGAAAATCTTCCCCCTGAACTAATGAAAGGAAAGCTAACATCTATATTGTAATTACTCCAGTAGAAATCTAAGGTGTTAGCCGGCGCCGTGGCTCACTAGGCTAATCCTCCGCCTTGCGGCGCCGGCACACCGGGTTCTAGTCCCGGTCGGGGCACCGATCCTGTCCCGGTTGCCCCTCTTCCAGGCCAGCTCTCTGCTGTGGCCAGGGAGTGCAGAGGAGGATGGCCCAGGTGCTTGGGCCCTGCACCCCATGGGAGACCAGGAGAAGCACCTGGCTCCTGCCATCGGATCAGCGCGGTGCGCCGGCCGCAGAGCGCCTACCGCGGCGGCCATTGGAGGGTGAACCAACGGCAAAAAGGAAGACCTTTCTCTCTGTCTCTCTCACTGTCCACTCTGCCTGTCAAAAAAAAAAAAAAAAAAAGAAAAGAAATCTAAGGTGTTAGGTTTTTTTTCTGATTAGTTTCTTTCAGCATTAAAAAATCAACTATGAGAACACATCACAAACACAAAGGGTAAGATTTGACAATATATATTAAATATATAAAAGATAAATGTATACTATAAAATAGTAAATATATAAAAGAAAAAATGATAATTCAGATTATCTAGAATGAGCTTAATAGTTGAAAATGAGTCATCCAAAGGCAGGATATCATTTGTTATTCAGAAAAACTCAAATGAGATAGAGAAAGGTAGAAGAAAATCTGAGGTATGGATAGGCAAGACACCTTTTCTGAAATATGGTTGAACCAGGACATTAGTGTATGTCTTCTGAATCCAATTCCCAGGCTCTATCCACTGTACTTCCCTAACACCACAGAGTGGAAGATAGTCATTCCAGAGGGCATTCGAATGTTATATAGGGGGCTAGCTTCATGGTGCAATGGGTTAAGCCTCTCCTGTGACATGAGCCGCTTAACTTCCTATCCAGCTCCCTGTTGGTGCAGCAGAGAGAAAGCAGGAGAAGATAGCCCAAATACTTGGGTTCCTGCACCCGCAGGAATTCATTGTGGTACAACAAGTTATGCTGTCACCTGAGATGCCAACATCCCAAATGGTTGCCAGGTTGGGCCCCTGCTGCTCCGCTTCTGATCTAGCTCCCTTCTAATACACCTGGAAAAGCAGTGGAAGATGGCTCAAGTGCTTGGGTTCCTGCCATCCATGTGGGAGACCTGGGTGGAATTCCAGGCTTTGGCTTGGCCCAGCCCTGGCTGTTGCAACCATTTCAGGAGTGAACCAAAGAATGGAAGATTAATCTCTCTCTCTCTCTCTCTCTCTCTCTCTCTCTCTCTCTCTCTCTCTCTCTGTAACTCTGCCTTTCAAGTAAATAACATAAGTCTTTTAAAAAAGAATGCTATATATGCGGGACACACAGCAGACTCATAGAATGGCAGATGTCCTAAACAGCACTCTGGCCTCAGAATCAGCCCTTAAGGCATTCAGATCTGGCTAAAAAGCCCATGAGAGTTTCGCAGGCATGGAAAGCGAAGACACTGTGGCAAAAAAATGACCTAAATGAAAGATCTCTGTGAGTGAGATCCCAGCAGAAAGAATGGGCCATCAAAGAAGGAGGTACCTTTCTCTGAAGGGAGGAGAGAACTTCCACTTTGACTATGGCCTTGTCTAAATAAGGTCAGAGTTTGTGAACTCAAGAGGCTTCCATAGCCTTGGAAGCTCATGACAACAGCCTTGGGTGATCACTGACGTCATCAATAAGAGTGTCAATTGTTAAATCAACAACAGGAGTCACTGTGCACCTACTCCCCATGTAGGATCTCTGTGCTTAATGTGTTGTACTGTGCGAATTAATGGTAAAACTACTGCTCAAACAGTACTCTATACTTTGTGTGGGTGCAGTCTGTTGAAATCTTTACTTAGTGTATACTAAGTTGATCTTCCGTATATAAAGAGAATTGAAAATGAATCTTGATGAAGAATGGGATGGGAGAGGGAGTGGGAGATGGGATGGTTGCAGGTGGGAGGGAGGTTATGGAGGGAAAACCACTATAATCCAAAAGTTGTACTTTGGAAATTTATATTTATTAAATAAAAGTTGAAAAACAAAGAATGCTATAAATGCATTTATGTCTTCTGGACATCACCTGAAATCCATGACAAGTACCCTGTCAGCTCACGGTATGAGCTAAGTATGTAAAAATGAATTTAGACTAGTGTTCATGAAGCACACAAAAGCTAAAATATGTCATGACATAGCCAGTAGATTTCAGATGTTCAAAAATCTTTATGAAAATCATCTCTGAACATAACATTTATATATAAATTTCCCCCTTTTTTACTCCTAGCCTTTCCTTTCAATAAAATTTTTCTCCTACTTTGATTTCATGTTGTCTTGTTCTAAAATTCCTAGGGTCCCCATGTTCTACCCTAACTCCAGACTAAAACCAAATATTATCATTTAAATTATGGAGTAAGTGCCTGATTAGACTTACTGTCATTTTCATCAAGTGGTTTTAGCATGAGATAAAGATCTTTTTTAAAGGTTCATTTATTTATCTGAAAGGCTGAATTAGAGGAGGTGGGTGAGGGGAGTAAGAGATCTTTCGTCTGCTCGTTTACTCCCCAAATGGCCCCAACAGCTGGGCCTGTGCCAGGCTGAAACTAGGATCCTGGGGCTTCTTCTGGGTCTCTGAGGTGGATGCAGGGGCCCAAGGACTTGAGCCATCTTTTTTGCTGCTTTCCCAGGTGCATTAGCAGGGAGCAGTATCAGAAGAGGAGAACTCGGGTCTCAAACCGGTGCCCATATGGAATGCCAGTGTCACAGACAGCAGCTTAACCCACTATGCCACAATGCTGTCCCCTGAGGTAAAATCTATAACCGAAACACAGAAGCAACAGTTCTGTAATTAGAGCCATTCTAGTAGCAAGTTAATTTAGGAAGTATATTGGAAACTCTCATGGGCTTTTTAGCCAGATCTGAATGCCTTAAGGGCTGATTCTGAGGCCAGAGTGCTGTTTAGGACATCTGCCATTCTATGATTGGATTTCAAGCAGTCTTTTTTGGGTGCTATTGCAATCAGGCCCCTAGGCATGTTATTTCACTGATGCCAATTGTGATGCTGACTGTAATCTGCAACTATAGACAGTGCTATACTGGACGAGCTCCCTTGCACTCTGCCTTCCTCGAAGTACTTATGCTTTTGGATTAGAAATGTGTATAATGATCAAAATTCAAGGGCGCATGCAGAGAAAAGTGATTGTTTCTCCTGTTCCCTTGATATCCAGCCCCATTTCTCAGAGGCAACCCACGTTTATACTCTTATGTGTATCTCTCAGAGATATTCTATGGCATATAAAAACATAGTATATGTATAGACACTCATGCAGACATACTACATATACATTTTCCCCTGTAGTACTTGTATTTCGGAAGGTGGATACATAAGCATGCTATTTGTACTTTGTCAGGTATTTTTATAATAATTTATTCTACAATAAATCATTCTATCCTTCAACCATGTAATTCTATTTCCTCCTTTCTCTTCTCCTTTGGCCGTCCTCTAGTTTCTTCAGTGACTAGCTATAGCTTATGTACTCAGTCCAAAGCCAACATTTTTCCCCCAGTTGGAATGTCAGCTGTTGCGCAATCGGGCTTAGTTGTATGATGGTTGAAATGGATGCACGTATCATAATTAAAAGGTAATGTCCTCACACATCATATGCTGTATCTATGTCCCTTTTTACACTTCACACCTCTGATTCATATTTGAAGTTGATAGACACCTGCCAATCTATTTTTCTGTATGCTTAACAATGACTCTCAGATGTTTTCATGTGGGTTTCATTCCAACAGCCTGTTGAATATTAATAGATAACTAGAATTAAGGGAGACTAGGAAGCCATTTGTGAAGCAGGTAACTAGCAAACGAATAATCCAGAAAGTTCCATCATCTCTATCAAAGTGATTTCTAATTGAGCCAATTATTTTCTGCCTTTCTCGTTAAAACCACAGTCTCGGCAATGACTGTAGTTCTATCCCCACAGGCGCCTGAAGACTTCAGCTACATTCTACCTTCAAGTCTAAGGCTTCTGATCCTTGGAAGCTGCTTCTCTTCTTTCTCGGGACCCATAGTAATATGTCATTCCAGGACTCACCAGACCGATGAATGAAATGCTCCTGTTGGGGCTTCATTCTCACTAACTGATCGTAGCATCCCAGCTGGGGTTGATATTCACATTTGAACTTGATCTCTACTTGACTACAGACAGGAGACTTACCAAGGGGTAGAAACCTGAAGACCCCTCTGGTTTCATGGAAGCAGATTTGGTTCTACTTATATCTTAAATACTTTTTCAAGCTGCTAACTGCTTGGAAATTGCAAGAAAACATATTGTATCCAAATACAGGTTTTAATGTCTACACGTCACACTTTTAAACTTAGGTCCCTAGATGTAGAATTATCGTGTGCATGCCACGCACAAGGAAGTAGAGTAAATAATTATCTCCTGGCATTATCTATTTTAGATCCTACCCTAAAAAGAATGTTATGATGAAATGTATTTATTCACATCAGAATGAAGCTCAGGATATAGCTCTAAGTTAATTTTATTTGGAGAGAAAATTTCATTAAAATAGATAAAGGCCTTGTTTCAAAAACGGAGTAACAGAACTAATGCATTTTGCTCAGGTTTGAGCATTTCAGTCAAAGCTTAATGCTTAAAGTGACATTTTCAAGATACGATAGTACCGACGAAGGAATATATCTCACAGGGCGATGGGATATCACCGTGATAAATCAACTGAAAATGAGACAAATCACCCACGTGGGAAAGAAGCTCTTGTGTTGATTTTCTATCAACATGGTTTTAGGACCAGGTGATTGTGAGTGGACATAGCTGGTATTTTATCTGAACTTAGGGTTTTTGGAAATGTATGTTTTGACAGGATCTGATCCCGGTCTCTATGGATCTTATAGAATTCAATTGGCAATCGGCAGCTCTGACTCATAGCTTTGTTTACGCTCCTATGTTTCAACACATCAGAAAAGCTATTTTTTTCCCTATAGTTTCTAAGAATGTCTCTCAATTACAGAGCCTGAGTCTGAATCATTTCTGGTTCCCTTTTCTAGCGTATAGCCATCTTATTTCTTGTATATATATGTCCATTACAGTGTCTTTCAGAATCCATCGGGGATATGGCATCGATATGCAATATTTTACTGACTTAAAGGCATTGCAGAAAACATTTTTGCAATAAACAACATTTAATATATGTATTTCTTTTTCTTTTGCCCATACATGACGGCAATGCAAACAAATATTCTCGTATTTAATATATTTATTTCTTTTTCTTTTGCCCATGCATGACGGCAAGGAAAACAAATATTCTCGTATTTAATATATTTATTTCTTTTTCTTTTGCCCATACATGACGGCAAGGAAAACAAATATTCTCGTATTTCATATGACTTCTACAATAACCGCTTCCTTTACCTGAATGGCTACCATATTTGGTTCGTGCTTTTACACTTGTGGTCAAATGTTGCCATTCTCTCTGTTGATACAATTACATTTCCTAATCACTCTTCAGTTCCACCTGCTACATGACATACCTCATTGACGCATTGCTAAATAACAATGGTTAAGTATTATATAGTTCTTCCTAGCCTCCTTGAATTCTTTGTTATCTCTATATTTTTTTTGTCTTTCTCTGCAGATCATCTAAGGTCCTATTTGCCTGCCGCTCTGACTACCGGCTAGTGTTTCGAAAACACCCAGTTACTTCCATTACAAAAACTTGAAAACGCACCTCTTTGTGATTTAGTGGGTTATGCTTTCTTTCTTGGTCCTCGTTTCCTGACTTTGGAGAACATGTTTTCTGCACCACCAATAGGTTGTGCATGTACATATAAAAAGAAGGGCCCCTTCCTGCCTTCTCAGATGCAGGGTGGGGGTGGGTCAACGAAACACAAATACGCAACAAGAATCATAATACACAGATATATAAACTTCCACGAGAACGCCAAAGGAAGAGATATTAGTATAGTCTAGAATAATGGGGATTATGTTACATCTAGGAAAAGCAAAGTTTTCTAGAATGAAGAGAACTTTGAGATATCATATAAATGTTCTGTATGAATACGGTTTATGAAGGAATAGCAGTGTTCATTGACCTGGAGAGTTAGATTCTGCGACGTTCACTCATGGTAGAGTCTTAAACGATATCCGCTCCATTTCTCTTTTGTAAACCCTTAGAATATCCCACACCGAAGCCTTTAAATAGTGGATAGATTAGGAAAAAAAATCGGACATGTTTTGCTACACTTGATGTTCTCATCGTTTGTTTAGAAACATACTAAATGTCATTTTCAAAGGGCGACACCCCCAGAGAAACCAGAAATAAAACTGTGTGTGGAAGTTACGGCTCATTCTATGTAGCCACTTAACTATTCTTTGCACTTTTCAACCCTTCTGAAAATTATTATCTAGAAAGGAATGAACAATAACTGCTATCAAACAAGATTATCATTCATTTGAAGCAACTTTGCGTCTTCTTATGAAGCGTCCCATGAGTCGCATCGTAAGAAACCGTCTCTCCATTCTTGGGGGTCTGGTGGTATTCTATCTATATTTCCTGGTGATACTTCATTATTTCTTTTTTTTTTTTAAACTTTTATTTAATGAATATAAATTTCCAAAGTGCAGCTTATGGGTTACAATGGCTTCCCCCCTCCCATAACTTCCCTCCCGCCCACAACCCTCCCCTTTCCCGCTCCCTCTCCCCTTCCAATCACATCAAGATTCATTTTCAATTCTCTTTGTATACAGAAGATCAGTTTAGTATATATTAGGTAACGATTTCAACAGTTTGCCCCCATATAGCAACACAAAGTGAAAAAACTACCATTGGAGTACTAATTATAGCATTAAATAACGATGTACAGCACATTAAAGACAGAGATCCTACATAATAGTTTTTTTAAAAAAATTAATTAATTTTCTATGCCATTTCCAATAAGGTAACATCTTCTCTCCCCACTGAAATTTTTCCATGTGAACACAAACTGGTTTCGTTATTCAACTTTCCAAAGCACCCACCAGTTAAGTATTTTATTTATAGTCCAAGCCCAAAAGTTGTTGAATAAATGGAATGAATGAGCCATCCTACGGAAAGCTGGTTCTTGGGCTTGTTACTCATAGGATATTATTTCAAATATTGACTTCCGAAGCAGTAACCCCAAAATGAATAGGAAATGGAGTGAACATCAGGAAAATTGAGCTCTGAACTTTGTCATCTGTTTGGAAAATACTTTATAAAAAATGCTTGTTTTGACAACATTCTGACAGATTGCCTTATGAGATGTGCCCACAGCTGAGTATATTCAGAGGTGTACCAGCTAAAGGACAAATGAATTTCGGATTTAGCTTTCAGGCTTATATTTGCCAACAATCAAAAATGAATCAAAATGGAAAGAAAGCAATGAGATTAAATTGCTAATGAGCAAAACCAAAGCAATGTATGAATTATTACACAATATATAATATATAGAATATAATATAGAATATTACAGATACAGAATATGAACACTTCACAATGCATTATGCAAAATCCATTTACAAGATAAACTATTTAAAATATGAGCCTATAAACTAAAATACTGAAAGAATTCAATTATTAATTCTTTCCTTTTACAACTTTTCATTCAGAATAACAATAGCAGAAATGACAGTTTATGTAGACTGTTAACTACATTTCTGTAATATTAGACAAACGAAGCCACAACACTCTTTGGTTGATGTGTAACTGAACAAAGTACCCACCAGCCTTGACATGGTCACCTTATAATTCTATATTATTTGTTGTTTCAGAGAAATAATTTCAAGTAAACAATTAGAATATTGAAACAAGAAGGAACCTAACATTCTTCATGTTTTAGAGCCTCTTCTCACAAAGTAAAAAGTTAAAGAGGCCCGAGTTATGAAAAATGACATGGTTTTATCAGATTTAGTGCACTTTAATGTAGATATTTGTGGGAGAAGACACAGAGTTGTCGAACTTGGCCAATAATAAGCAAAATATAAAAATATTTAAATCGATGGCGATTTCAAATCATGTCGAAATGAGTACTATACTTGCTATCCTCTGCATTTTATAATTAAAAAAAAAAACCTGTAAAACGTTTTTTCAGAATCAACTATTCCAACATTTAGAAAGTTTCTCGAAGTAGTCCTATAAATGTAAATGGAACCAAAAAAATAAATAAATAAAAATAAATGTAAATGGAACCTACCTTTAAAATTTGGCCGGATTCTTGCATCATATCCCGATGTCCTTCCCATCAATTTGTCCAAGAAATCCGAGGGAGACAGAGTCTGCGAAGGCGGTTTTGCGGACCTGGAGTCATGGTCTTTGCAGAAAGCCGTCCTAAACACACCATGAACTATTTTAGCCACAATTCCATTCTCGTATTCTGAGAGCACAGATGCTCATAGGATGTTGAACATTATATTTTTTGGGTAAAGATTAGTTGATGCGTTATTCAGAAGAAAAAAAAAAGAGAGAGAAAACAAACTCTTTGGTCAACTTTCTGAACTTGTGCAATAGTCTGACGTTAACTTGAAATGATAAAGCGTAAATCCCGAGTCGTAGGTCGTACGGTTCTGAACTTACAAACTATAAGAGGTTTGAGATGAGACAATTTACATCGTTTTATGATGTAGATTTTGTGCCCGTCTATTTTTTCTTTCTAGAGTTATCAGAGAAGTGAGGATGAAAATTTCTGAAATTAATGTGATTGGCCATTTCCCCACGGCTTATATAAATATAAATTTAACAATGTTCTTGTGTTTCAGTCCTAAATATAAATTCTCTATCTTTTATAAGAGATATGTGATATGAGAAGCCAAACAAAGTAAATGCTGCAACTAATTATACCATTTTGCTTTTTTTTTTTTTTAATCACCTGATAGATTCTATTCCAGGTATCACATTAGTAGTTTTCAATGTGATGACTAAAAAGAACCTTCGGTTAGAAATTTAGCTTCATTTTAAAAATAGGTCAACAATGAGCAAGTCTTTCCTTACGTTATTTTATCAGTAGTTATTTATATATGAGCCTTCGAATTGTTGACTCTCCAATAAGAATTCATAAGAAAGACTTACAAATAATTTTGTCTTCTGAATTATCAAATATGCTAAAAGTAGATTGCGAAATGTCTCAACTTTTCATATCGCTGATAAAAATTAATAGAAATCTAATAAAAGATAATATTTGGATTTTAACAAAATCAATTATTTTATGATACACAGCAGTTGCCTGAACGCTAATTTTCCCCCAAAGCATATATTTTACAAGCTTTGTTTGCAATAGTTTGACAAAAAGTCTTATTAAGGCTGTCACTAAGGAAATGCTACACTTTTGCTAGTTTTTTTCAGTGAAGAGACACAAATGTAAGTGTAAAGGTAACATAAGTATTTGGTAGGACTTAAAATGGATACAATCATCCAGAAATACTCACATTCCCATATGCAGGTTCATCTGAGTAACCAAGTATTATCTGATTATGATGATGGTGGTAGTGGTGAGGGTGATGATGGTGATGAAGATGATGACTCTAACAAAACCCCAGTCTATATATTTTTTTTTTCTTAATCATAGTAGGAGGTGTGAACCTGAAAGGAACACAGTGAGTTTTCCCAGTATTCATAGCTATGTGTTCCATTTCACTTGGTTCTGTGAAAAAAATATAAAATGTGGTATAAATGAAGAGTCCTACACTTTGTTGTAAGAATATCTCCTCTCTCTATCCTGTCTTAGACCATCTACTATCAGATGATTATTTTAATCACAGGTAATAATTTGATAGCTTGAAGTAGCAATCGATTTGACAATTACGTGGAAAAACGCAAGTGTGCAAATAATTTATCACTTATTTTAATTATGCATGCTCCATTCCGCATGCCTACATAAAGGCAAAGATGTCCTATTAATTAAATTTTGGTAGGCAATTGGTTTCCAAATAGACTATACACTAGAATGTAGCATTGAAAAGAGACTGTCAACATTTCAAGAAAATTTCTCAATTGTACTGTGCTCCTAGTTGCTGGAATTACAAGTACCAAGTTGGCAGAGAATTAGGATTCTTTTATAGTTTATATACAATGGGCACGCTCCTGGTAAATTAATCCAATCACTTGCACCACATGAAAACTATTGCCCCTAATAATCCTTTTAAGTGACTTCCGGAAGAATTCAAAAGCAAAAAAAATATCACCCTTATATTGCAATATGAAGAACATGCAACTTATCAGACTACCTTAACATTGTATTGGCTGTGAAAACGCGTATTGAGATGCATAGAGTGGCGCGACGGACCATTAAACTTGCTTTTGTAAAAAAATTTGTACCACCTTCCCACCATAATTAAGCTTTTTTTTTTTTTTAATGAAGAAAAAAAGAAATTCATTATTCACTATAAAATGAAAACCACATGATGCCGGACACAGAAAAACAGCTAAGAATCACACCACGATCCCGTTCTCGTCCAAACAGTTTTCATGTGCAAAAATACCAGCATGCAAAGTCGTTTCTCACCTACCTGAAGCGATTTGTTTCTAAGAAAAATGCAAACAAGGCTGTCACAATGTGCAGTAGCTGCCGGTTCATTCCTGTTTTCTGTGATGCTGGTGGAGAGAAATCCCGAAAATGATTCCAGAAAGAAGCTAGGGGGGGGGCAAAAAAAAAAAAAAAAAAGTCTTTCTCTATTGCCCAGATTCAAAATCGGGCAGACATGTAGTTTCCTTGAAAACCAAAAAGACATTTGGATAACAGTGTGGTGAGAAAAAACAAAAAGTGCCAGTCCTGGGCGTCATGGTCAGGTGCAACCGAGGCTCAGGACCATCAGTGAACCGAGCCAAAGACAAAGCCTCAGGACTGGTGAATCCCCCCCAGCTGCTTTTCTCTGAATAATAATAATACCTTAATCACATCACCATGCAAAAGGGGGCTGGTGACAATGCCATCCTGGAAGTCAGGGTGCTGTGTGGCTTTTGTTGCATACGCTCTCTGTTTAGCAAAGCTCTTTTCTCTAGAAAAATGTTCTTTTTTGTTAAAAAAAAAAAAAAAGAAGTTGTAAATGAGGGAGAAAAAAATGTGCTGGAGTGGGTGGGGGGGGGAAAGAGAGGAAGATTGGTGAGATTCTGTGCTGGAATGAGGGCTACAGAGAGAGAGACGTGATGTTCCCCAGCCTATGCATTTCAGCACTCGGACAGCTCCTAGCTCTGAAGTGCGCATGTTTCCTTTTTTTTTTTTTTGCAGTCGCTTGGGGCAGGGCGGGGGGGGTCGGAAAGAGGCATTCCAGAGCGACTTGGATGTTCCCAGAGGTTGCTTGAAGGGGGGGGGGGGTGCAAGCACATTGGGGGGGGGGGGGGAACAGAGAAACAGGATTCAGACTACTGACATGATAACCAAGGGTGTGTGAGTAGTCCACTCCCAGATAGTGGGAATGATAGGCAAAAGAGAAAAGGAAGGAAGGAAGGAAAGAGGACATTTCCTGGGCATACAGAAGCTCGTGTACAGAAACACGTGCGTGCAGAATCCATAATTTAATTTACAGGTCCTTTACACCTGCCTCACCTCTTGGGTGTTTGCATTGGATTTTTTTTCATGTGTTCTCCAAGGACCTCTCTTACCTCTGAAGGGAAAGCCCCTTCCACTGAGCCTGTCTGCAGTGGCTCAAAATCTTTGGGGATATTCTTCACGTTAAAAAAAAAAAAAAAAGATTTGTAGAGAAGAAAAAAAAAAAAAGATAATAGACCAGCAGGGGGCAGTAGCAATCTTTTCCTGCCCTGGTGAAAGGTTAGAATCAGGCTCCATTGATCTTCTGTATATAGAGAATTGAAAATGAATCTTGATGTGAATGGGGTGGGGGGGGAGAGGGAGAGGGGAGGGTTGCGGGTGGGAGGGAAGCTATGGGGGGGGGGAAGCCATTGTAACCCATAAGCTGTACACTGGAAATTTCTATTCATTAAATAAAAGTTAAAAAAAAAAAAAAAAGAAATCCAATTTTCCCAGAAAAAAAAAAAAAAAAGAAATGGAGGAAGGAAAAGTGAGGTTAAAAGTTAACCACTAGGAAGGGTCATGTCATAAAGTGTAAGATGTTCTTCTGCTAGGTTGGGTTAAACTGACGGATAATAGTGAAAGTTAAAAAAAAAAAATCCAGTGCAAAATCTTGACCGGTAACCCTGTTATCTGAAGTTATATTTACAAATATTACTAATAATAAAAGCAGATAAGGGTAAGATTGTTCAATGCAAGTAAACTAGCGATTTCTAAGGGGGAATGAAAACATGTTGTACCCAAAGATGTGTGAGTAAAACTACATTTTTGTCTGTGAAATAAAACCTTGTCAGTCACCGTGTCATTCCATGACAGCTTTAAAATTAAAAACAAGATAATATAATTAATTTTTAGTCCATGAGCGCGTGCCCTGCCCTTGAAAACGTTTAAATATTACAGCAGAGTAGCAAAGAATTCTATGTTTTGGAAACGTGAATTCTGAGAGGAAAAATTGCAAGTTTTATTGAACCTCTTAATGCTCATGTAAATTAGCTGAGAATCCCGTTCAAATGCAAGTTCTGACTCAGCGGGTCCGGCATGGGGCCCGAGAGTCTGCATTTCTAACAAGTTCCTCGTTGAAGCTGGTCCTGCCGGTTCACAGGTCACAATTGGAACAGCGAGGCTCTTCATGCCATTTCATTAAATTTCTATGCCACCATAGAATATATGTTTCTATTCCACCATAGAATATATGTTTCTATTCCACCATAGAATATATATTGCACCATAACAGTGAAAATTTAAGAACCGCCTCTGAGATGAATGTAGCAGCACCCAAGCGTTCGGCTTACGTACAAAATCAGGTCTTTGGGTGCGTGTTATTAACCCTCGATCTAGCGAATGTGATTCAATTTAAAAGGAAAAAAAAAAAACCAGTATGGAATATTGTAAGACATCCTTGGACTGCGGCATCAAACCTATTGTCTTCCGAATTCATCCACATAGGAACTCTAGGTCTGGTTTTTATCCCTTGCGGTCTTGACCCAAAAATAAAATCAATTTCTGTAACTACGTTTCTTCCATTGGTACTATATGGAATGATAATTACACTATTTTTGTGCTTGGGATTCTTTTCCAAAAGAAAATACAAATGTAAAAAATAGGACAAAATGATTTGTCCCAAATTTAAAGTTCTAACGATGCTTAAAGCAGTGCACGTCTTTGCCAGTAATTCTTTTAACAACGGTCATATTATTAACCAGGAGTGGGGTGAGTATGGAAACCTGTGACAAAAGGAGATTCTGGCCAGTGGCATGAAATCATGGCATATGTTATTTTAGAGTTGGAAAGGACTTTAGAGACGATGCTCTCTCTTCTCACATTATAGTTTTGTAGATAATATCGTGATAATATTCTATTATCATTTCATGCAGATGATACATGGATGTATATTTCTATCAAGACCCATAAATCCAACTGCTTCCTAAATAATTCCTTTTGGCTGTCTTAAAAATCTCCTCAAACTCTTCATGTGAAAACAGAACTTTTGGTTAATTTCTCCATCCTGCTGGTATTCATTCTACTTCACTTGTTTCCCTGTCCCAAGTCCAATGCCCAAGATATGATCTCTAAAAACTCCCTCTCAACCACCTACCATATCCGGTTCTCACCACGTCCTATTGATTTTATCCCCCAAATATCTACCCAGGCTGTCCATTTCTTTCCTCCTCAACCTCTATGATCCCAGTACGGATGTCTTGATTTCTTATCTTGCGCTGCTGTAGAGAACCACCTTACTAGAGTATCCGATCCAACCGCTGGCCCTCTTCCACCTCATCCCTTGCTCCAGCCACAATGGTTGTTCAAATACCAGGATCTGGTTATGTCACAGTCCCTGGTTAACGCTATAGCTCTCCACTGAAGTTTGGGTAGAACAAAGAAACTACTTGATCATCCCCTACTCTTCTTATCCTTCCCCTCTAAACATATTGATTGTTTTTTAGTCCCTCATTCTTGCTGTATTGCTTAATCTTATGAAGTGCTCATGCCTCTCATCTTTGTCTAGTTCATACCAGCTTATTTTTCAAATTCCTGCTCATGTATTACTTCCTGAAGACCTTCTCTAACCTGCATAATTCTATCAACTCAGATTCCATGAACTCATCACCACTGCATGCACACATGTGTAGGACTATTTAATTATATTATGAGCTTTGCAACGGAGAAGGAGAGCAGATGTTTTGGTCCATCATTGTATCCTCATATTCTCAGTGATGACAATAGTCGTGATGGTACTACCGAAGGTAACCAGACGTGCTGCTTAGTCAAAGTCATGGGTGTAAATATTTGTAGTTTGTGGTTAACAAATATTTCTGTCAAGAATTATTTGTTAGGAAATTAACAAATTAAGAGCTGCGATTATTTGAAAGAACACCAAGTTCAGGGGCTCAGCATTCTAAGGCGTGAAATGAAACTCAAAGTAGAACAATATGAACCTGATTGATTTTGTGACCTTCGACGGTCATTTAAAACTCTCTAAGCTGCATTTTAACAATATGTAAAATATATATAATGTTGGTACAAGATGTATCTCTATGTAAGATAGTCTTGAAAGCCACTCGGTTATAATATCTACTGGCTGTTAAAATTCATGTTTTTACTTTGTTTCTTTGAACAATTCCATTTTCAAAGAAGTCAGTCTCGGGAGCTTTGTAAAGACCTATTTACAATGCAATGCAATCCTGAAGTCTAATCTCCCTATGCCTGTAACTCACCAAATTACAACTGGTTTAGGCATGTGGCACCTTCATTTTGTATTCTTCCCGTCAAGGAAATGAAAAAAAAAATATTACCCATCCAATGATGGCACAAAGATCAACACACAATATTTGGTCTATGTGATGATACATATTAAAATGTTTCAATGGATGGGCGGCGCCATGGCTCACTTGGCTAATCCTCTGCCTGTGGCGCCGGCACACCGGGTTCTAGTCCCGGTTGGGGCGCCGGATTCTATCCCGGTTGCCCCTCTTCCAGGCCAGCTCTCTGCTGTGGCCCGGAAGGGCAGTGGAGGATGGCCCAGGTGCTTGGGCCCCTGCACCTGCATGGGAGACCAGGAGGAAGCACCTGGCTCCTGGCTTCGGATCGGCACAGCGTGCTGGCCATAGCAGCCATTTGGGGGGTGAACCAATGGAAGGAAGATCTCTCTCTCTCTCTCTCTCTCTCTCACTCACTAACTCTGCCTGTCAAAAAAATGTTTCAATGGATATAAACAATAGAAGCATTTCTTCTAAACATTAGTATCATTTATTGATAGTGGTAAGTCTCAAGAACCTCTAACAGATAACCAAATTACCCATACTATGTGGCAGAATAATAATTGAGATTCCCAACGGAGAATCTAAAGTTCATGGGAATTGGTCAGAATTTACAAGTTTACATGTTTAAGTGATGCAATCCTATTTTCAATATCTACTACTCAAGTGAACAGAATTATTTCTCATCGTGCGCGATTGATGTTATTTTGCAAGTCAACGAAATCCTACAATATATCCACAACAATTTTTTTTTAACAGCCATGCTTTTATTTCATTGCAGTGAATGCCATTTTGATAGCATTTGTGCCAACATCATACTAACACACACACACACAAACACACACACAAACACACACACAAACACACACGATGAATGGCAAGACCATATTTACAGTCTCAAAGTCAATTTCCTCTGGGGGAAAGTTGAAAAATGTCTAACATAGCAATATCCTGCATCAGGACTCCTAGTGAACTCTTACGGGTCGTCCAATGGAGTGATGGTCCTCCTCAAATATTAGCGCTACTCCTGCCCACTTGACAAGATGAAGTGAAGATTAAGAAAGGACATATTCATTACAAATGAAATTCTATTACTAAACATGTGGCTTACGAGGTCAACATTAGTGATTGCCATCCCTTAACTATATATACTATTACATTATTCAGGGTTCTTCAGATACAATAGGATATTTAAATATAGACACACGCTTTCTCACACATACACACACCACATATACATATATATATATACATATATATACACACACATACACACACACACATACATATAAGGAAATTAAATGGAGGGTGGCAAATGTGATTATGAAGTGAGGTCTCATGACAAGTTGCCTGCAAGCTGGAGGACCTGGGATGATAGTAGCATGACTCATTCCAAGTCTAGAGTCTCAGGATCCACGAATCTGATGGTGGAACTCTAAAACTGAAGGTCAGAGAACCCCATGGCATTGCTTAAAGCAAGTCCTAGCGTTGAAGGCCAGAGAACCCAATGTTTTGATTTCAGAGAGCAAGAAAAGAAATGTGTACCAACTCCAGGAGAGAAGAGAAATGAATTGTATTTCCTCTACTTTATTGTTTTCCTTTTCCTCTTCCTCCTCCTTCATGGAAAATGACATTAAGAGGTAATTTTATTTTCATGAAAAAGTTTTAAATCCATGTGTAGTTTTTTCATTATATATATATTGAATTTTTTATATATTTATATTTTCAATATTTATATATTGAATTTTTATATATACACATGAACTTCTTAAAGACTCTCTCTTTAATCTTGTACAACACCCAAATATATCTATCATTTTTTCTTGTGATTTGCTTGTGATTTGCTTGAAGATATTTCTGCACATATTAGGAATTTTTATACTGAGATGAACATACTTTTATACAAATGCTGGGCTATACTAAACCTTGGTAGGAGAATTATAAGTTGAAATGTTCATTGTAGAGCACTTTTCGTCTCCTTGGTTAACATTATTGCAAAGTATTTATATTTTTTGTAGCTACTGTGAATGGAACTTATCTTACAAGTTCTTTCTTAGCCATGGCATTGTCTGTGTATACAAGGCTATTGATTTTATTTATATTTCATTGTATCTATTTAAATTTAATTTTATTTTATATTCTGCAAGTTTACCAAACTCTTTATCGAGTTCCAATAGTCTCTTAGTGGAGTCTTTTGGTTCCCCTATGTATAAGATCTTGCCATCTGAAAACAGGGATAATTTGACTTGTCCATTTCCAATTTATATCCCTTTGATTCATTTTTCTTGCCTAATGGCTCTGGCTAAAACTTCCAGGACTATATTAAATAGCAATGGTGAAAGTGTACAACCTCGTCTGGTTCTGGATCTCAGTGGAAATGCGACCAACATTTCTCTTCATTCCATATGATATTGGCCATGGGTTTGTCATAGATTCCTTGATTGTGTTGCGGAATGTCCCTTCTATACTCAATTTGCTTAAGGTTTTTTTATCATGAAAAGATGTATTATAGCACATTCTTTCTCTGCATCTATTGATGTATAGTTTTTATTCTTCACATTCTTAATGTGATATATTTATTGATATGCGTATGTTGAACCATCCCTGCATACCAGGGGTAAATCCCACTTGGTCTTGGTGGATGATCTTTCTGATGTGTTATTGGATTTGATTAGCTAGTATTATGTTGAGGATCTTTGCATATATTCATCAGGGATATTGGTCTATAGTTCTCTTTTCTTGTTGTATGTACTTCTGGTTTTGGAACTAACGTGAGGCTGGATTCCCTAAAGGAATTTGGGAGGGATTCCTCCCTTTCAATTGTTTTGAATAGCTTGAGAAGAATTGGAATTAGTTCTTTTTTTTTTTTTTTTTGGACAGGCAGAGTGGATAGTGAGAGAGAGAGACAGAGAGAAAGGTCTTCCTTTTTGCCGTTGGTTCACCCTCCAATGGCCGCCGCGGCCGGCGCATCGCGCTGATCCGAAGCCAGGAGCCCGGTGCTTCTCCTGGTCTCCCATGAAGGTGCAGGGCCCAAGCACTTGGGCCATCCTCCACTGCCTTCCCGGGCCATAGCAGAGAGCTGGCCTGGAAGAGGGGCAACCGGGATAGAATCCGGCACCCCAACAGGGACTAGAACCCCGTGTGCCGGCGCCGCAAGGCGGAGGATTAGCCTGTTAAGCCACGGCGCCGGCCAAGGAATTAGTTCTTCTTTAAAAGTTCGGTAGAATTCAGCAGTGAATCTGTCCTGTCCTGGGCTTTTCTTTGTTGGGAGAATCTTTGTCACTGATTTAATATCCATCTTGGTTATTGGTCTGTTTAGGTTTTCTGTGTCTTCATGACTCAATCTTGGTAGATCATATGTGTGCAGGAATCTATCCATTTTTTCTAGACCTTCCAATTTGTTGACATATAACTGTTTGTAGTAATTTCTGACAATTCTTTTTATTTCTGTGATATCTGTTTTTACATCTCCTTTTTAATCTCTGATTTTATTGATTTGGGTCTTTTTCCTCTTTTTTTTTTTGGTTAGTTTGATCAGTGGTGTGTCAATTTTGTTTATTTTTTTTAGAAGAACAACTCTTTGTTTTACTGATCTTTTTTTATTTCAATGTTGTATATTTCTTATCTAATTTTAATTATTTCTTTCCCCCATGCTAATTATGAGTTTGGATTGTTGTTTTTCTAGATCCTTGAGATGCACTGATAGCTCATTGGTTTGATGACATTCCAATCTCTTGACGTAGGCACTAATTGCTACAAACTTCCCTCTTTAACACTGCTTTTGCTGTATCCCATAAGTTTGGATATCCTGATTTGTCATTTTTATTTGTTTCCAGGGATTTTTTTTTTTATTTCGCTTTTGATTTCTTCTATGATTTCACTGTTTGTTCAGGAGTATGTTGTTCAGTCTCCATGTGTTTGTATATTTTCTAGAGATGCTTAAGTTTTAATTTCCAGCTTCATTCCATTGTGGTCATGGTATGATTTCAAATTTTTTGAATTTGATGAGACTTGTTGTATGGCCTAGAATATGGCCTCTCCTAGAGAAAGTGTCCTCCGTTGATGAAAAGAATGTGTATTCAACTGTGGGAGGAAATGTTCTGTAGCTATCAGTCAGGTCCATTTGGTCCATGGTATAGATTAGCTCTGTTGTTTCTTCGTTGATTTTCTGTCTATTGATCTGTCCATTGATGAACATGGGGTGTTGAAGCCCCCCAGTACGATTGTGTTGGAGTCTATATCACTCTTTATATCCAATAACATTTATTTTAAATGGCCAGGCACCCAGTCATTGGGTGCCATATACATTGATTATAGTCACACCTTCTTGTTGAACAGACCACGTAATCATTACGTAGTGCCCTTCTTTGTCTCTCTTAATAGTTTGTGTGTTGACGTCTAGTTTGTGTGGTGTTAGGGGTCTGCCCATTATTCCTCTCCATTAGCATGGAGTACCTTTTTCCAGTCTTTTGCTTTCAGTCTGTGTGTATCTTTGTTGGTGAAGTGTGTTTTTTTTTGTAGGCAGCAAGTAGGTGGGTCTTGTTTTTCAATCCATTCAGCCAGTCTGTATCTTTTTTTTTCTTTTTTTTGACAGGCAGAGTGGACAGTAGAGGGGAGACAGAGAGAAAGGTCTTCCTTTTGCCGTTGGTTCACCCTCCAATGGCCGCCACGGTAGGCGCGCTGTGGCCGGCGCACCGCGCTGATCCGATGGCAGGAGCCAGGTGCTTCTCCTGGTCTCCCATGGGGTGCAGGGCCCAAGCACTTGGGCCATCCTCCACTGCACTCCCTGGCCACAGCAGAGAGCTGGCCTGGAAGAGGGGCAACCGGGACAGGATCGGTGCCCCTACCGGGACTAGAACCCGGTGTGCCGGCGCCGCAAGGCGGAGGATTAGCCTACTGAGCCGCGGCGCCGGCCCAGTCTGTATCTTTTTTTTTTTTTTTTTTTTTTTTTTTTTTTTTTTTTTTTTTTTTTTTTTGACAGGCAGAGTGGACAGTGAGAGAGAGACAGAGAGAAAGGTCTTCCTTTCGCCGTTGGTTCACCCTCCAATGGCCGCCGCGGTAGCGCGCTGCGGCCGGCGCACCGCGCTGTTCCGATGGCAGGAGCCAGGTGCTTATCCTGGTCTCCCATGGGGTGCAGAGCCCAAGCACTTGGGCCATCCTCCACTGCACTCCCTGGCCACAGCAGAGAGCTGGCCTGGAAGAGGGGCAACCGGGGACAGGATCGGTGCCCCGACCGGGACTAGAACCCGGTGTGCCGGCGCCGCAAGGCGGAGGTAGCCTAGTGAGCCGCGGCGCCGGCCAGTCTGTATCTTTTAATCAGAGAATACAGGCGATTTACATTCAAAATGATTACTTATAAGTAGCAATTTGGTCCTACCACCTTTCCACGCATATTCCTATTGTTTCCTTTGGGTTTCCTTTGTACTTTTACTAGATTTTCTGCCTTTACATTCTTTCATAATGACTATCATTTCCTGTTTTTGTGTGTAATACACACGTAAGAATCATTTGTAAGGCTGGACACGTGGTGGCAAATTATTTCAATTTCTTTTTTTTAGAAGGTCTATTATTTCACCTTCATTTAGAAATAAGAACTTTGCTGGCCACAGTATTCCGGATCGACAGTTTCTTTTAATCCTTGGACTACGTCTGTCCCTTCTCTTCTAGCCTGTAGGGTTTCTGATAAGAAATCAGCTATTAGTCTCATTAAGGATCCTCTGAGGGAATTTGGCATTTCTCTTGTGCACACTTTAGAATCTTTTACTGAATTTAGAATTTTTACCGAAATGGGAAAGTTTGACTGTAATGTGTCATGGTGAAGGTCTCTTCTGATCAAGTCTATTAGGAGTTCTATGTGCTTCCTGTACTTGGATGTCCTTTTACGGAAGTTTCTGGTATTAGTTCACTGACTGGGGCCCTTCTAATCCGTTCTCTCTTTCCTCGTCTCTTCAAGGCCGTCAGGACTTCTAAGACACATTTGTTTGGGTCATTTGATAGTATCTCATAAATTATCAAACACTGTTTTCAGTGTTTTAGTTTTTAGCAGATTCAATAGAGTTCATAGATATGATTCTAAGAATGCAATGATATTTCATTCCTCCTTCCCTTCCCCTCCCTCCTCCTTTTCCCTTCCTCTCTTCCTTCCTCTCTTCCTTCCTTCCTTCCCTTCTTTCCTTCCTTCCTTCCTTCCTTCCTTCTTTCCTTCCTTCCTTCCTTCCTTCCTTCTTTCCTTCCTTCCTTCCTTCCTTCCTACCTTCCTTCCTTCCTTCCTTCTTTCCTTCCTTCCTTCCTTCCTTCCTTCTTTCCTTCCTTCCTTCCTCCTTCCCTTCCTTCCTTCTTTCCTTCCTTCCTTCCTGTCCTTCCTTCCTTCTTTCCTTCCTTCCTTCCTTCCTTCCTTCCTTCTTTCCTTCCTTCCTTCCTTCCTTCCTTCTTTCCTTCCTTCCCTTCCTTCCTTCCTTCCTACCTTCCTTCCCTTTCCTTCCTTCTTTCCTTCCTTCCTTCCTTCCTTCCTTCCTTCCTACCTTTTCTTTCCTTCCTTCCACCTTCCTTCCTTCCTTCCTACCTTCCTTCCTTCCTTCCTTCCTTCTTTCCTTCCTTCCTTCCTTCCTACCTTCCTTCTTTCCTTCCTTCCTACCTACCTTCCTTCCTTCCTTCCTTCTTTCTTCCTTCCTTCCTTCCTTCCTTCTTCCTTCCTCTTTCCTTCCCTTTCCTTCCTTCCTACCTTCCTTCCTACCTTCCTTCCTTCCTTCCTACCTTCCTTCTTCTTCCTTCCTTCTTTCCTTCCTTCCTTCCTTCCTACCTTCCTATCCTTCCTTCCTTCCTACCTACCTTCCTTCCTTCCTTCCTTATTCCTTCCTTCCTTCCTTCCTTCCTTCTTTCTTCCTTCCTTCTTTCCTTCCTTCCTTCCTTCCTTCCTCCTTCTACCTTCCTTCCTTCTTTCCTTCCTTCCTTCCTTCCTACCTTCCTTCCTTCTTTCCTTCCTTCCTTCCTTCCTTCTTCCTTCCTTCCTTCCTTCCTTCCTACCTTCCTTCCTTCTTTCCTTCCTTCCTTCCTTCCTTCTTCCTTCCTTCCTTCCTTCCTTCCTACCTTCCTTCCTTCTTTCCTTCCTTCCTTCCTTCTTACCTTCCTTCCTTCCTTCCTTCTTTCCTTCCTCCTTCCTTCCTCCTTCCTTCTTTCCTTCCTTCCTTCCTTCCTTCCTACCTTCCCTTCCTTCCTTTCCTTCCTTCCTTCCTTCTTCTTTTCCTCCTTTCCTTCCTTCTCCTACCTTCCTTCCTTCCTTCCTTCCTTACCTTCCTTCCTTCTTTCCTTCCTTCCTTCCTTCTTCCTTCCTTCCTTCCTTCCTACCTTCCCTTCCTTCTTCTTCCCTTCCTTCCTTCCTTCCTTCTTTCCTTCCTTCCTTCCTTCCTTCCTACCTTCCTTCCTTCCTTCCTACCTTCCTTCCTTCCTTCCCTCCTACCTTCCTTCCTTCCTTCCTTTCCTTCCTTCCTACCTTCCTTCCTTCCTTCCCTCCTACCTTCCTTCCTTCCTTCCTGCCTTCCTTCCTTCCCTCCTACCTTCCTTCCTTCCTTTCCTTCCTTCCTTCCTTCCTTCCTTCTTCCTTCCTTCCTTCCTTCCTTCCTTCTTTCCTTCCTTCCTTCCTTCCTTCCTACCTTCCTTCCTTCTTTCCTTCCTTCCTATCTTCCTTCCTTCCTTCCTTCCTTCCTTCCTTCCTTCCTTCTTCCTTCCTTCCTTCCTTCCTTCCTTCCTTCTTTCCTTCCTTCCTACCTTCCTTCCTTCTTTCCTTCCTTCCTTCCTTCCTTCCTTCCTTCTTTCCTTCCTTCCTTCCTTCCTTCCTTCCTTCTTCCTTCCTTCCTTCTTTCCTTCCTTCCTTCCTTCCTTCCTTCCTTCCTTCTTTCCTTCCTTCCTTCCTTCTTTCCTTCCTTCCTTCCTTCTTTCCTTCCTTCCTACCTTCCTTCCTTCTTTCCTTCCTTCTTTCCTTCCTTCCTTCCTTCCTTCCTTCTTTCCGTCCTTCCTACCTTCCTTCCTTCGTTCCTTCCTTCTTTCCTTCCTTCCTTCCTTCCTTCCTTCCTTCCTTCTTTCCTTCCTTCCTTCCTTCCTTCTTCCTTCCTTCCTTCCTTCCTTCCTTCTTTCCTTCCTTCCTTCCTTCCTTCCTACCTTCCTTCCTTCTTTCCTTCCTTCCTTCCTTCCTTCCTTCCTTCCTTCTTTCCTTCCTTCCTACCTCCCTTCCTTCCTTCCTTCCTTCCTTCCTTCCTTCCTTCCTCTCTCTCTCGTTCTTTGTTTCTTTCATTTTTGAGATAACATATTTTAAATTTTCATGACAGTCAAGGGCTTAATGCTCCATTTAATAAAGAGTTCAAGAAGTAAAAAGTCAAAAGGCCCTAGTTGAGTGTAAATGTAGGCTAGAGCTATAAACAGTAGTCAGACAGAAGAGTGGCCATTTCGTCCACATAGAGCAAATTTCAAAGTTATCACAGGTCATTAAAAACTATAGTAGACGAACATTGTTAATCATTGGTTTGACAAAGGCATAAAGCAAAGTTTAACAAAACTTATATTTGCAGCTGTACTGATACACAGAGGCAAAGTATTGTGTATTTCTTCGAGAATGAAACAAATTATGACATTGCTACTGCCCTCTATGGACTTATGGTCCACGTGTGAAGATAGGAGGAAGAAATATTATAGAAGTTGGGTTCTAGGGTAAGGGTATCAACAGGAAAGATCAATATACTGATACTCGAAACATTTAAAAATAGAGCACATACCTATGTATTCTTCAGAGTCTATGTTATGGTTCTCATCTTGGCAGGTTTGCAAAATTAATCCTTGTTAGCGCCCCAAATATGTTATTAATCAGGTATATGACATACTGCATAATACCCAAGAGCCTGCTTGATATAGACAGAATGAAAATATAGCTGTCTTTTATGACCTCGTCTAAATATGATCAGAGTCGGCAAACTTGGAAGGCTTCCATAGCCTTGGCAACTCATGACGAGAGCCGAGGGTGGTTACTGGCGCCATAAACTAGAGTGTCAATTTGTTGGGTCAACAACAGGAGCCACTGTGCACTTGCTCCTCATGTGGGATCTCTGTCCTTAATGTGCTGTCCATTGTGATTTAATGCTATAACTAGTACTCAAACAGTATGTTTCACTTTGTGTGTCTATGTGGGTGCAAACTGTTGAAATCTTTATACTAAATTGATCTTCTGTATAGAAAGAGAATTGAAAAGGAATCTTGATGTGAATGGAAGGGGAGAGGGAGTGGGAGAGGGGAGGGTTGTGGGTGGGAGGGAAGTTATGGGAGGGGGAAGCCATTGTAATCCATAAGCTGTACACTGGAAATTTATATTCATTAAATAAAAGTTAAAAAAGAAAATATAGCTATTGGGCTGCCAACTCACCATATAGACCTCAGCGGTGGATACGTTTCCTGGATGCATTTTGCTTGGGCGAGTTCCATGATAAACAGGATACGAGGATTACGGAATCAGGCCAGGTTACCGAGAAGTGTTCAGTGCAGCAGTGAAGATGCCACTTGAGGGGGGCTGGCACGGTGACATGGGCTGGTAAAGATGCTGCCTGCAGTGTCGGCATCCCATATGGGTGCTGGTTCTGGTCCTGGCTGCTCCTCTCCTGATCCAGCTCTCTGCTGTGGCCTAGGCAAGCAGTAGAAGATGGCCCAAGTCCTTGGGCCCCTGCACACCCACATGGGAGACCCAGAGGAAACTCCTGGCTCCTGGCTTCGGATCAGCGCAGCTTCGGCCATTGCGGCCAGTTGGGAAATGAACCAGCAGATAGAGGGTCTCTCTCTCTCTCCCCCCCACCTTTCAAATAAATAAATAACTAAATAAATAAATCTTTTACAGTTCAAGCTATCTTCTAATATACAGCCTAGGAGCCACCAGGTAACGACTCAAGTATGTGGGTTCCTGCCCGCTGTGTGAGAAACCCAGATCGAGTTTGTGGTTCCTTGCTTTGACTCGGCCCAGCCCCGGCTGCCGAGATGAAAGATTCTCTCTTTCTCTCTCTCTCAAATAAATGAAAAGTAAATAAATTGAAGAATGATGAAAAATGTATATTTAAATTTGAGTGGAACCTATATCAAACGGACAGATGGAATCATCCCTTTTTTTAAAAAAAAAAAAAGATTTATTTATTTATTTGAAAGTCAGAGTTACACAGAGAGAGAGAGAGAGAGAGAGAGAGAGAGAGAGGTCTTCCATCCGCTGGTTCACTCCCCAGTTGGCTGCAACGGCCGGAGCTGTGCCGATCCGAAGCCAGGAGCCAGGAGCTTCTTCCGGGTCTCCCACGTGGGTGCAGGGGCCGAAGGATTTGGGCCATCTTCTACTGCTTTCCCAGGCCACAGCAGAGAGCTGGATCGGAAGTGGAGCAGCCGGGATTAGAACCGGTGCCCACATGGGATGCCGGCGCTGCAGGCCCGGGGGCGTTAAACCCGCTGAGCCACAGCGCAGTGGAGTCATCTCGAACTTCATCATACCATTTCAGAAATTGCATATTTACATCTTCTGTTTTCATTACTCACGTCTCAGATCGGGATTTATCTCGGACTCCTCTTTTTTTATGTACCGTTTCTGATCAACTCCGTTGCTAATTGACATATTCTTTGCATCTTGAAAATAATATATTATGAAATTGCATATGCTTATACAAGTATATGTGTGGAATTTATGTAATCAATATAATAATGAAATGAATTTAGATACAACCACAAATAGCACAAGACACAGAGAATCACCATCTCTCAAGCCTCCTGAATGCAAACACACACACACACACACTTTATGTAGTTTCTCATGTTTTAAATTATAGAAAATGAACGATAGTATTTGTAATTTTGTGACTTTGGTAAACATGTCATTATATAGAACAAGAATTCATTCATTTCATACTGTCTTGCTCAGTATATGAACATTCCACAATTTATTTATCTGTTCCATTGCTCATGGGCTTTTGGGTTACTTTCAAGGAATTTTTGGTCACACCAAATAATTCTGCATAATATTCTTGTACATTTCTTTTGCTGTATTTGTGCAGAGTTTCTCTAGAATGCGTATTTAAAGGAAGAATCATTGGGTCTTAAGGTATGCACAGCGTTGATTGTATTAGATTTCGCCAGGTTGTTTTTTTAAAGTGTTATAACAATTTACATTCTTGGTCCGGCGCCGCGGCTCACTAGGCTAATCCTCCGCCTTGTGGCGCCGGCACACCGGGTTCTAGTCCCGGTTGGGGCGCCGGATCCTGTCCCGGTTGCCCCTCTTCCAGGCCAGCTCTCTGCTGTGGCCCGGGAGTGCAGTGGAGGATGGCCCAAGTGCTTGGGCCCTGCACCCCATGGGAGACCAGGAGAAGCACCTGGCTCCTGGCTTTGGATCAGCGAGATGCGCCGGCCGCGGCGGCCATTGGAGGGTGAACCAACGGCAAACGGAAGACCTTTCTCTCTGTCTCTCTCTCTCACTGTCTATCTCTGCTGTGTCCCGGGAGGTGGCCATCTTGGGAATGAGACGGCAGCCATCTTGGGAGTGAGGTGGCGGCCATCTTGGGAGCAAGACGGTGGCCATCTTGGAGGGTGAACCAACGGCAAAGGAAGACCTTTCTCTCTGTCTCTCTCTCTCACTGTCCACTCTGCCTGCAAAAAAAAAAAAAAAAAAAAAACAATTTACATTCTTATCATCGTGTACAAAAGCTCTAATTGCTTTAGCTCCTTACCGACACTCCGGCATTTCCAGACTTCTTAATTTTTTGCCCGTCTGGAGAATGTTAAGTAGAATCTCGTAGCTTTAGTCTGCATTTATCTGATTGCTGATCAGATTGGGTACCATGTCAATATATTCACGGACCATTTATGCTTCATGTACAAATATCTGTTTATTCTTTTCAAAAATACTTGATGCGTGTGTTTCTTTTTCCTTATCTATGCGTAAAACTAGTTTATAGCAATCCTTTGTCTTACAAATATCTTTTCCCAGCTTGTGGCTCTTTGCTTTCTTGGTATTATTAAAATTTCATTTTATAAAATAAATTTTATAAATGGGATGTTCTAAAAGCGATTAATCTTTCTGCTTGTGATTTTTACTATTTTTCTCTTGCAACAAAATAATTGAAATTGCTGTACAGTTGGATAAATATAAATATATTAACAATATTAATTTCAAATATATATTAATTTTAAGACAAAAACAGGCGAAGATGAGCAGAGAAAAATAGAAGTAGGAGAAGGTAAGAGAATATCCTGATAAGGTTTTAAATGCTAAAAAAAGGTTGGACGGGATTAACGTTTTCAACTGGCAAATCAAGACGTCTTGATCTCTGCTCAATTCCAAGCCTGCCTGGTATCGATCCAATTCCAATGCCCTCCGCTACCTTAAAAAGATGCTATCCAACAGAGGAAAAAAAGGGTTCTCAGAGACCGTGATACTGAAATCATTTCACATTATATGTGATAATTCATTGTCCTTATGAATAGAAGCTCCGTTTCTTAAACTATGCCAAGCCAGCACCTCTCCATCTCCTCTCATAGCAGGCATGACATATGGGTACCATAAATATAAGATACATATATGGTAGGGATTCCTTTTAAAATTTTATTTATTTTTTATTTTTTTTTCAATTTTTATTAAACTTTTATTGAATGAATATAAACTTCCAAAGTATAGCTTATGGGTTACTGTACATTGCTATTTATTTATTTTTTAAAAATTAAAAATTTATTTTTATTTAAAAATTTATTTTTTAAAAATTAAAAACATTAACAATGCATGTACATATTTCTAGGGTAACGCGTGATGTATTCAATACGTGCGTACAACATATACCGACCAGGTCCGCGTAACACACATTTCCTCTTTTGTCATTATTTCAGCATGAGAGCCTTGTAGTCCCTCTCTTCCTTTGCTCTGAAAACATATACTAGGTTTTTTTGCGACCTACAGTCACCCCACTGGGCTGCGTAACATCAGGAACTTACGTATTCCTTTGATGTTACTCTGATTCGGTACCCATAACCCCACTCATCTTCCCTACCCACCACCCCCCCCAGCCTCTAGCAATTACTATTCTGTGTTCATATTGAGTTCTTGAAGTTTTCACATATGAGAACACGGAGTATTTCTCTTTCTGGGAATATTTATTTTGCTTGACATAATGCCCTTCGACGCCATCTAGTCTACCACACATGACAGGATTTATTTTATGGCTAGATAACGTTCCATCGTGCGTAGGTACCACCTTTCTTTATGCACTCGTCTGTTGATGGGCACTTTGGTTGATTCTGTATCTTCACTCCTGTGAACAGTGCTGCAATCAATGTGGTGCAGGTATCTCTTGGATGTCATGATTCGTACCTTTTGAATATATATATCCTGTGGTGAGATTGCTGAATCATACAATAGTTCTAGTTCTACTTTTTTTATAAGGAATCTTCATACTGGTTTCCATAGTGGCTGTACTAATTTACATTTGCAATAGTGTATACGAGTGCCCATTTCTCCCCATCCCCACCAGCATGTGTTATTTTATGTATTTTTGATAATAGCCATGATATCAGAGATGGGTGATATCTCATTGTGGCTTATTTTGAGTTTTCCTGATGCCTAGTGATAATGAGCTTTTCTTCATCTACTTGTTGGCCATTTGTATTTCTTTTGAGAAATGTCTATTCAGGTCCTTTATCTTTTTCTTTTTTTTTATTTTTTTTAATTTTTTTTATTTATTTATTTTTTGACAGGCAGAGTGGACAGTGAGAGAGAGAGACAGAGAGAAAGGTCTTCCTTTTTGCCGTTGGTTCACCCTCCAATGGCCGCCACGGTAGCGTGCTGCGGCCGGCGCACCACGCTGATCCGAAGGCAGGAGCCAGGTGCTTCTCCTGGTCTCCCATGGGGTGCAGGGCCCAAGCACTTGGGCCATCCTCCACTGCACTCCCTGGCCACAGCAGAGAGCTGGCCTGGAAGAGGGGCAACCGGGACAGGACTGGTGCCCCAACTGGGACTAGAACCCGGTGTGCCAGCGCCGCAAGGCGGAGGATTAGCCTAGTGAGCCGCGGCGCCGGCCTTTTTTACCTTTTTCTTAACTGGATTCATTGTTTATTTGTCGTTGAGTTTTTTTTTTTGAATTCCTGATAGATTCTGGATATTAATCATTTGTCAGATAAGTAGCTTGCGAATATTTTCTTCCATTATGGTGATTGCTTTTTTCACTCCGTTGATTGATTCCCTAGTTGTGCAAAAATTTTAGTTTGATGTAATTCCATTTGTCTAGTTTTTACTGTTGTTGCTTTTGCGTTTGGGGTCTTATTAAAAAATCATTGCCTACACCAATATCTTTTTTTTATTAAACTTTTATTTAATGAATATAAATTTCCAAAGTACAGCTTATGGGTTACAATGGCTTCCCCCCTCCCATAACTTCCCTCCCGCCCGCAACCCTCCCCTTTCCCGCTCCCTCTCCCCTTCCATTCACATCAAGATTCATTTTCAATTCTCTTTATATACAGAAGATCAGTTGAGTATATATTAGGTAACGATTTCAACAGTTTGCCCATATAGCAACACAAAGTGAAAAAAAATACTGTTGGAGTACTAGTTATAGCATTAAATAACAGTGTACAGCACATTAAAGACAGAGATCCTACATAATATTTTTTTTTTGACAGGCAGAGTGGACAGTAGAGGGAGACAGAGAGAAAGGTCTTCCTTTGCCGTTGGTTCACCCTCCAATGGCCGCTGCGGCCGGTGCACCGCGCTGATCCGAAGGCAGGAGCCAGGTGCTTCTCCTGGTCTCCCATGGGGTGCAGGGCCCAAGCACTTGGGCCATCCTCCACTGCCCTCCCTGGCCACAGCAGAGAGCTGGCCTGGAAGAGGGGCAACCGGGACAGGATCGGTGCCCCGACCGGGACTAGAACCCGGTGTGCCGGCGCCGCAAGGCGGAGGATTAGCCTAGTGAGCCGCGGCGCCGGCCCATAATATTTTTTAAAATTAATTAATTTTCTATGCCATTTCCAATTTAACACCAGGTTGTTTTTTTTTTTCATTTCCAATTATCTTTATATACAGAAGATCAATTCAGTATCTAATTAGTAAAGACCTCATCAGTTTGTACCCACACAGAAACACAAAGTATAAAAATACTGTTTCAGTACTAGTTATAGCATCACTTCACATTAGACAACACATTAAGGACAGATCCCACATGGGATGTAAGTACACAGTGACTCCTGTTGCTGACTTAACAATTTGACACTCCTGTTCATGGCGTCAGTAATCTCCCGAGGCTCTAGTCATGAGTTGTCAGGGCTATGGAAGCTGACTTTGATCTTATTCCGATAGGGTCATAGTCAAAGAGGAATAGGTCTAAGAGTCAAAGGGATCACACAGACAAGACAAATATCTGCTAATACTAACTGATAGAATCAAAAAGGGAGAGAATGATCCATCATGGGAAGCGGGATACACAGCAGACTCATAGAATGGCAGATGTCCTAAATAGCACTCTGGCCTCAGAATCAGCCCTTAAGGCATTCGGATCTGGCTGAAGAGCCCATGAGAGTATTGTAGGCATGGAAAGCCAAGATACCATGGAAAAAAAAAAGACCTAAATGAAAGATCTCTGCGAGTGAGATCCCAGTGGAAAGAACGGGGCCATCAAAGAAGGAGGTACCTTTCTCCGAAGGGAGGAGAGAACTTCCACTTTGACTATGAGCCTATACCAATATCTTGAAATGTTTCTGCTGTTTTCTTCTAGAAATTTCATGGTTTCAGGTCTTACATTTAGGTTTTCTATCCATCTTGAGTTGATTTTGGTGTATGGTTAGAAAGAGGGAACTGATTTCATTTTTTCTACATATTTATATCTAGTTTAGCCACCACCATTTATTGAAGCTACTATGCTTTTTTTTTAAAAAAAAATATTTATTTATTTATTTGAAAGTCAGAGCTACCCAGAGAGAGAAGGAAAGGCAAAGAGAGAGAGAGGTCTTCCGTATGCCGGCTCACTCCCCAGTTGGCTGCAATGACCAGAGCAATGATCAGCTGCCCCTGAGGATACTATGCTTTTCATAGTGTATGTTATTGGCATCTTTGTCAATAATTAGTTGCCTGTATGTACATGAATTAATTTCTGTGTTCTATTTTTCTGTTTCATTGGCTTTTGTGTTGGTTTTAATGCCAGTACAGTGTTTTCATGACTATAGCTTTGTAGTATATTTTGAAGTCATGTTTTATGATGTCTCTCTCTCTCTCTCTCTCTCTCTCTCACTCTCGCTCTCTAATGTTTTCATATATCTTGATGTATAATTTATATATATTCTTTTTATATTAATATATATAAATCATTTTTTTTTCTTGCTGAGGATCACTTTGGTTATTCTGGGTCTTTTGTGATGCCATATGGCTTTTACAATTGCTTTTCATATTTCTGTAAAGAATGTCATTGGTAGGGCCAGCGCTGTGGCATAGCGGGTAAAGCTGCCACTTGCAGTGCCGGCATCACATATGGGTGCTGGTTCTAGTCCCAGCTGCTCCACTTCTGATCCAGCTCTCTGCTATGGCCTGGAAAAGCAGTGGAGGATGGCCCAAGCCCTTGGGCCCTGTACCTGCATAGGAGACCCGGAAGAAGCTCCTGGCTCCTGGCTCCTGGCTCCTGGCTTTGGATTGGAGCAGCTCTGGCCATTGTGGCCAGTTGGGGAGTGAACCATTGGATGGAAGACCTCTCTCTCTCTCTCTCTCTCTCTGCCTCTCCTTCTCTCTCTGTGTAACTCAGACTGTCAAATAAAAAAAAAAGAATGTCATTGGCACTTTGATGGACAATTGTATTGAATCTGTAGATTGCTGTATGTGTTAATATGGACATGCTAACTATTAATCTTTCATTAACATGGAATATCATTCTACTTTTTATGTGTCTTTCATGATTTTTTTCATCAGTGTTTCATACTTTTCATTGTAGAGCTCTTTCACTTTTTTTTGTTGTTGTTGTTGGACAGGCAGAGTGGACAGTAGAGGGAGACAGAGAGAAAGGTCTTCCCTTTTGCCGTTGGTTCACCCTCCAATGGCCGCTGCGGTAGGCGCTCTGCGGCCGGTGCACCGCGCTGATCCGATGGCAGGAGCCAGGTGCTTCTCCTGGTCTCCCATGGGGTGCAGGGCCCAAGCACTTGGGCCATCCTCCACTGCACTCCCTGGCCACAGCAGAGAGCTGGCCTGGAAGAGGGGCAACCGGGACAGGATCGGTGCCCCGACCGGGACTAGAACCCGGTGTGCCGGCGCCGCAAGGTGGAGGATTAGCCTACTGAGCCACGGCGCCGGCTGCTCTTTCACTTTTTTGGTTAAATTTATTCCTAAATATTTTATTTTTTTTAGTTATTGTAAATGGTATTGCCTTTCTTGATTTCCCTCTCAGTGGGGTCGTTATTGGTACATAAAAATTCTACCTTTTTTTTCAATGTTGATTTTGTATCTTGTTACTTTCCTGAATTTATGTATCAGTTCTAACAGCTTTTTGGTGGAGTGTTTAGGTGTTTCTATGTATAAAATCATGTCATCTGAAAACATGGGTATTTTTCTCCTTTCCAGTTTGGATGCCTTTTGTTTCTTCCTCTTCTTTATTGCTATTTTTTTTTTGATTTTTTTTAACTTTTATTTAATGAATATAAATTTCCAGTGTACAGCTTATGGATTACAATGGCTTCCACCCTCCCATAACTTCCCTCCCACCCGCAACCCTCCCCTCTCCCGCTCCCCCTCTCCCCTTCCATTTGCTTTATTCTAATACTCCCAATACTATATTGAGTAAATGTGGTAAATGTGGACATCTTTGCCTTATTCTAGATCTTAAGGGAAAGACTTTTAGCTTTTACCCATTCAGTATGATGTTGGCTGTAGGTGAGTCATATAACCTTTATTATAAATAGTGGAGAATTTAGCCATATGATTACTTGTTTGGTCAGGTAAGGAAGAAGTGGGTGGAATCTCCATCAACAGAGCTTTTAAAAAGCAAATATATCTTTCATGGACCAACTTATCACCCCACACACAGGCCTATGCAGGTATAGCACATGCTATAAATTACTTTTTACTTGTTGAACTCTATTTAGTGGAGTCTTCAACCTTTGACTAAGATAGAAATTTAAAATGTTATCTCAAAAATTAAAAGGGAGAGAGAGAGAAGGGGGGGAGAGAAAGGGAGAGAGAGAGAAGCGAGAGAGCGAGAGAGCGAGAGAGAAAGGGAAGAAGGATGGTCCCTAGGAACTACATTGAATCTGTTCTCTTTGTATGAATATCACATTAACATAAGAATGGATGAGAATTCTGTCGTAATTATCATGCATTTAATGTGACCCTGAGAATCTAGTGTATTAATAAATTCCTTTAATTAAAAAATTAATCAAAATAAAATGTTCCACACCACTGGCTGCACCACTTGCCACAACATTCTAGACTACTTTGAGCCACTTAAGAAGCTAGATAGATGGATTATACAGGATCTGGGGTCATCTTTGCTGAAATTTCATTCATATTTGACACTAGCAAGATTATTTTGTGAGACTGAAAATAAAACACGCATTTGTGAACACAAAATGAAAGAATTAAATGGCTGCATGATGCAAATAAAAAAAGAGAATTTAGAAGGTGTGAATTCTAATTCTGCCTCTCAAGCTTACTACATCATCGTAGACAAGTTACTCTGATTTTGCTAGCTCCAGTTTTCTCTTCGGCAGACTTCAAAGACTATTATAGTGCTGTGTAAACTTCAAGTAGTCCAATAAATATGGGTTGTTATTCTTGAAGAAATGCCTTCATTTTCACAATCACATGAGACTGAAAAATAGCTTCCTTAATCATCTTCTCAATTCTAAGAAGATAATTATAATTGGTATTCAGCATTTCACATTACTTAGGAAAATGTATTTTTCAGTGATGATAAATAGTATGAAAGTACTTCAAAAAGTTTGTGGAGAATTGAAACTAAAAGATAAGTTCATGTTGATGCAAAAATTTTAAAATTCTGTGTATAATTTTTCATAACACACATTTTCATGAACTTTTGGAAGACTCCTTGTATGGATTTCCAACTTTTTGGTAGCATCATAAACTTATCTTTTAATCAAATTTTCAGTGAACTTTTTGAATCCTCTTGTATATCCAAAACACACATAGGTGGAGAAAACAAGATGCTGCTATTTTACAGATGGGCAATTGTTTTATGAGCTTCTGGAAAGAAAATTCATTTGACTTTTAATTTACTAACTTTAATAATTATAAGCACGTGTAATAGTCATGCCAAATAACAGATAAATTGTTAAATATGAATAGTAGGCTAATGCTGCTGACACAAATAGAAGGTGTTCTTGTCAGAAAAAATATTTTAAAGGGAGTTGGAGATAATTTAACATAAACACAAGACCGAGTCTGTGGAAATAACTGAGTTGTGTTTGCTTCTTGAACAGTACATTGAAGATATAATCAACTAAAATAAAATAATTGAGTAACCATTTATCTTTTACCTTTTAAGGAAAATTTTTTTGTTACATTTTTCAATGCTTTGAAGATAAGGCCAAATAATATTTCAAAACTAACTTAGTATTTAATAGGATTCTATCATATAATTATAAAATAAGCTTTTCTATACATTTATAGTATACCATATAGAAAAGATGAATGTAATTCTCAATATCAGAGGGTAGGCTGGGAGATATCACTATGTTCCTAAATCTGTATATATGAATTGCGTGAAATTTGTTTACTTTTTTTTATTTATTTTTTTTTTTTACTTTTTGACAGGCAGAGTGGACAGTGAGAGAGAGAGACAGAGAGAAAGGTCTTCCTTTGCTGTTGGTTCACCCTCCAATGGCCGCTGCGGCCGGCGCACCGCGCTGATCCGATGGCAGGAGCCAGGTGCTTCTCCTGGTCTCCCATGTGGGTGCAGGGCCCAAGGACTTGGGCCATCCTCCACTGCACTCCCTTGCCACAGCAGAGAGCTAGCCTGGAAGAGGGGCAACCGGGACAGGATCGGTGCCCCGACCGGGACTAGAACCCGGTGTGCCAGCGCCGCAAGGCGGAGGATTAGCCTAGTGAGCCACGGCGCCGGCCAAATTTGTTTACTTTAAATAAATTTAGAAAAGAAGAAAAAAGGATTTTAAGGAAAAAAAATATCCTGACTCAAAGTTGCATGAATATAAATAAGAATGAAAAAGGAAATCTGAATAGTGGATGACAAGTCATTTTCGTGGGTCTCCAGAAGCCACTTATATATTAACAGTTTGCCATGATTAACCTTTTGTTACATTAGAATACCAACAATAATATTGCTGTACATTTCAGACCCCTTGATTCTGTTGTGTTGAGTAGATAACATTATTCCTAAGAGTATGTCCTTCCACGTTGAAATTTCAGCTTCTTGGGCCGGGATTACATAATCCTACTTTGCAATTGTGTCCGGCACTTCATTCTGTTCCCAGTGTATTCTCATCACCAAGGACCCATGGCTCTTGGACACTCGATTTTTTCATTGGTTCCTCCAGATTCCCTCTCCACCCTTCAATCCTGCTCTATGACTCTCAAGACTGATGTTCCTAGATTGTGCGATTTAGTCTTCATTTACATCTGCCTTTCAGTTGACTTCAGCCTATAGGCAGCACCGGCTGGGCAGTTGAGAAGGAAGAAGTTGGAGTATTTATTCTACCAGCTCTCTTCCAGCTGAGTAGAAATTTGGTAGTGACTTTTTTTCTGTTGAGGGCCTCAGTTCTCGGATGATGGGTTTATCCTACAGCTATAGCTCCTTTCAGTTCCCAGTAATGCCTTCCCACGTCTATGCTTTCAGGCCTAGAATGTTAACAGTTCCTTGCTGTTGTTGGCCCCTGGGTATTTTATTTTCCCTAGTTGGCTTCCCTTAATTCTAACAACAAATTTTAGTAACTAGTCCCTTTCGTAAACCCTTTCCGTTTGAATATTCCCTTTGTTTCCAGACCTGGAACATATATGCTCACTATTCCCCATGGGCTCATTTTAAAACTCCTGTCTGAACGTTAACACCCTTTGCTTCTTCACCTTTCTGTTTTGCAAGCTGTGAGCCAACAAGATGGCTGCCGTCTTGCTCCCAAGATGGCCGCCACTTCACTCCCAAGATGGCCACCCTCTCACTCCCAAGATGGCCACCTCCCAGCCCACAGCAGAGTTAGACAGTGAGAGAGACAGAGAGAAAGGTCTTCCTTTTGCCGTTGGTTCACCCTCCAATGGCCGCCGCGGCCGGCGCACTGCGCTGATCCGAAGCCAGGAGCCAGATGCTTCTCCTGGTCTCCCATGGGGTGCAGGACCCAAGGACTTGGGCCATCCTCCACTGCACTCCCGGGCCATAGCAGAGAGCTGCCCTGGAAGAGGGGCAACCGGGACAGGATTGGCACCCCGACCGGGACTAGAACCCGGTGTGCCGGCGCCGCAAGGCGGAGGATTAGCCTAGTGAGCCGCGGCGCCGGCTCTGCACTTCATTTTAAACTAACATATAATTATTTACTTAGGTGTAAAGCATACTTCACCTAAAGATAACACAGAAATCTAATATTCATACTTCTTATAGCTTCCGAGTCAGGGAAAGGCACTAGTTAGGCCCTGGTTTTGAAATTTCAATATGTGTTTTCCTGATTGTTTCTCTTCCTCGGCAGCCTCTCCTTTCTTTCAATCTTAATTCATGTATTCACCTTTATCTTTCTCCTGGCCCCAATCCTTATAACCTTTTGAGTTCCAAGCTCCCACTTGAGCTACTAATTTAGATTGTTGATGACAAATCAAAGGACTGTGAGTTTATGAGTCTGAACATCCTTTGTTTGCTCAATATAACAAATTCTGAATCTTTTACCCTTCAGGGCACAATACAGAACTTATCTAATTTTTTTTTTTTGACTTATCAAAAAAAAGGAGGTCAATGTACTTGGAAAGTGCTATCATGTTTACTTAAACTAAACACTGTTGTTGGTTCCGTTACTGTATTCAAAATATCCAAGTGGAGGATGCTCAAGGGTAGTTCAGTCCATGAGACTGTTAGAAAAAGAAAAGTAAACAAAAATAAGGCTATAATGAATTTCTATAACTTGAATCTACTTTTGTTTCAAGCTTCAATCTATTATACTGCTGTATATTCCCCAGGGCCAGCTTGGATTCTTCAAGACAAAGCCAGAACACATCCCAGCAATGAAGATAGAGAAGAGGATATCTTTGCTCCCATTAAAAGTACCCGATTTCATTGTGCAGGTAGTTAAGTTTAATAGGCAATACTACGCATCGCTCTAGAGAAGAGGAGAGAGGTCAGAGGTAGCACGGCCCCATTTAGATCTGCAGGGTGGGTGGCCAAGGTTTGACCCGATTCCAAGGTCACCCTGATTATGAAGGACGTGAGATCTGTTTCTGGTGCAGCAGATTGTGTGAGAGTGAGCACGGACTCTCGATTAGGAAAGCTTTGTCTCTGAATCTTGTCTCCACCATTTACTAGGGGCCAGGATTCCTGGACTAAACCATCAATAGAACCAAGTTTGTAGGCATCGTAAGATCTGCTGAACTTCGTTAAAAAAATATTTTTATTGAGTACCTACTATGTCCCAGGCCTTACTCTAAGCACGAAGGATATTAAAAATGGAGGTAATATGAAGTCCTGACCTTCACAGGATTCATCGTGACTCTGCCGTCCAGCCTTCTCTCCAGCCGTCAGCTCACCCTAAAAGGCCTAGATGGCACATTGCCTCTCCTGTGACCATAGGCAATCGTGCAAAATGCACTCATTAAATGTCTCCATAACGGCCGGCGCCGTGGCTCACTAGGCTAATCCTCTGCCTGTGGCGCCGGCACACCGGGTTCTAGTCCCGGTCGGGGCACCGATCCTGTCCCGGTTGCCCCTCTTCCAGGCCAGCTCTCTGCTGTGGCCAGGGAGTGCAGTGGAGGATGGCCCAAGTGCTTGGGCCCTGCACCCCATGGGAGACCAGGAGAAGCACCTGGCTCCTGCCATCGGATCAGCGCGGTGCGCCGGCCGCAGCACGCCTACCGCGGCGGCCATTGGAGGGTGAACCAACGGCAAAAGGAAGACCTTTCTCTCTGTCTCTCTCTCTCACTGTCCACTCTGCCTGTCAAAAAATAAAAAAAAAAAAAGAATATCATTCTAGGTGATATATGCTGAGCTGTACCTCAGACATTTCCTCAACTGATATCCAGTCCATGTCAGTGCTTCTCAAAGTATCTGTAGGAAAGGAACCTATTTTTTTTTTTAAAGATAATTTCTAACCTAAATGTTTCTAAATGCTGACTCTCAGTTTCTGTGTTTTTCATAGCCCGGTAACATCCAACTAACAACTCGTCCAGGAAAACACCTTTTGTCTTATTCTACTATCTTGTGTATTTATTTATTTTAAATTTTGTTTAAGGAACACAACTTCATGCATTTAATATATACGAATTTGGGAACATGGTGATTTCCCCGCCCCCCCGATGATCCCGCCCTTCTTCCTCCTCCCTCTTCCTTTCCCATTATTATTTTTTACAGAGATCAATTTTCAGTTAATTTTATACTCATAAGATTAACCCTACACTAGGTAGGAAAATACTTTTTGAGTAGAAAATACCTTTTGAGTAGCCCTGTTCAATATAACTAATAATTACCATTTAGGAGACAGAATATCACACATCTTAATAAACATCACAATGTAATCTTCACAACAACACTATGAGGCAATGCTTTCGATTTTGCAGATGCAAAATAATTTTCCGAGAGTCATACAATTAGTCAGACGTAGGGCATTCCATCCCGACTCAAATCATCACCTTTTAAGAGACTCAGCAAGTAGCAGGGTTATTGACAGAAGAATGACCTTGGGCACAATCAGACCGGAGAGTATAAGGTAAAAAAAATGAATGCTGAAAGAAAAAAAGACCAGGAGAATGTGGTCAGCCATGAGTCAGGTACTGGGTAATTGGAGCTAAGTATGATTAAAACGGATTTGGCTGCTGGATCACAGAGTAAGTATGATGAGCAACTACCCCAATAAGGGATTTTGCTTTTGTTAAGTGTCTTTTCTTCCTAAGGGAAATCAAACATATCAATAGCTTTCATCTGAATTCACCACTATCTTACAATGTACCATCTGGGCTTCACTATACCTCGGTGGTCTTGATTATTTTAATGTGAGAGAGTCATCAATTACTATGCATAAAGCTTTAGTGTACATGGCAGAAGGAGAGATACATCCTTTGGCAAGATTTGAGGCTCAATTACAGGACTTTTTTTTTTTAATTTTTTTAAATTTTTTTTATTTTTTTTAATTTTTTTATTTTTTTTTATTTTTTTTTTTTGACAGGCAGAGTGGACAGTGAGAGAGAGAGAGAGACAGAGAGAAAGGTCTTCCTTTGCCGTTGGTTCACCCCCCAAGATGGTCGCCGTCTCACTCCCAAGATGGCCGCCACCTCACTCCCAAGATGGCCACCCTCTCACTCCCAAGATGGCCACCATCTCACTCCCAAGATGGCCGCCGTCTCACTCCCAAGATGGCCACCTCCTGGGCCACAGCAGAGATAGACAGTGAGAGAGAGAGACAGAGAGAAAGGTCTTCCTTTGCCGTTGGTTCACCCTCCAATGGCGGAGAAGAAATGATATACCATCCAGAGTCATTAAAGTCAAGGACTTCACTCCTCCTCCTTAGAACCTTTTGTTCGTAAGGAAGCACCATCATTTGAGACCAAACAAATTGGGAGGGGATTGCCCCCCCATAGGCTAGGAGGTGGGCGTAGCATGATTACTAAACTACTTGTCGGGGAGAGAAGACTTCTGCCAAGTAAGTAGCTTGTGGGGAAACCCGCTTGAAATAATATGGCATCTTAGGGCTGGATAAGTCCCCTGGAAGCAAGCTAATAATGGAAACTCCCATTAGAAGCCAACATCGGGGGAACAGATACAGGATGGAAAATGAAATAGGAGAAACTCAGTATGCATGTGAAAGCAACAGGCAAAAGGAAGAACCAAGAAAAGAAGAGTCTCTGAACAGGGAAAACTTAATAGAGGCCAAAGTGTGTCCAAGCTCTAAGGGTTGGCACAAGATCGGGCAAATAATATACTGAAATTCTACAAAATGCATAAACACAACACACATCCACATACCCACAAGAAGTCAGTTGCCTATTTTCATGCCACCCAGAGATGATCATGTCAGGGGGTTTTCTATGCATTGTTTTGAGTTTGAGAGTGACAAGACTGAATTCCTAACTGTGCTCTGAAGAGTGTATTGCTGGAGGAAGGGGGAAATACGAGGACTCTGAAAGTAGAGACGGTTCACTATGACAAGTTGGGATAGTACTGCATATGGCCAAAGCATCATGAGATTTCTGACCCAGAGAGAACTTGTTCTTCAGAGCCATACTGGTGCAGCACAGATATCTCAGAGGTTTTCTGGGGGGACAGAATTGCGTGTACAGCCAAGTGGTCAGGGTTAAAGGCCCCCCCCCCCAAGCTGGCATCAATCCAGCAGTTCACCTTTATATGGTTGATATATTCTTTTTTTAATTTTTTATTTATTTATTTATTTATTTGACAGGCAGAGTGGACAGTGAGAGAGAGAGACAGAGAGAAAGGTCTTCCTTTTGCCGTTGGTTCACCCTCTAATGGCCGCCGCGGTAGCGCGCTGCGGCCGGCGCACCGCACTGTTCCAATGGGAGGAGCCAGGTGCTTCTCCTGGTCTCCCATGGGGTGCAGGGCCCAAGGACTTGGGCCATCCTCCACTGCCTTCCCGGGCCATAGCAGAGAGCTGGCCTGGAAGAGGGGCAACCGGGACAGGATCGGTGCCCCGACCGGGACTAGAACCCGGTGTGCCGGCGCCGCAAGGCGGAGGATTAGCCTAGTGAGCCACGGCGCCGGCCATATTCTTTTCTGGGTTAAGATTCGATTTTAAAAATGGCTCTGCTTTTTGTAAAAAGGGGAAAATAAAAAGATTGCAAGTCATTGCTCTAATCCCAAGTAATCATTTTGCAGATAAGGAAACTGAGGTTCCCAATGACGAGAGATCATCTGAAGTGTCCCGTGGCCAGGTATGTCAGTTGTAAGACGATTTCTTGCGTCCCTGTTTCTTTTGTGACATTTTCCCTTAAATTTGCTGATCCTTTTACATTCTCTTTAGAATAGGCCTCCTCTCTTTTTCAGAAAATACCTGTTGTTAGCTCAGGATGATACAGCAGTGGGGTAATCAACAGTCTATGTTTTCCCAGGACTAAGAGTTTGTCCTTGACTGTAGGATTTTTAGTGCTGAAACTGAGAAAGTCCTAAGCAAATCAAAATGGCTTGTCACCTTATCAAGAAGGGCCCAATTTCCAGATCTTTCCTTATCCCCATACGGACCACTTTTTTTTCGGGTGCACATAGCCTGGAGCGATTGTCGTAAAATAGTAAACAAAGTAGATGCCATCCTTATGATGGGACTTAAATTAAGATATTATACCAAGGCCGGCGCCGCGGCTCACTAGGCTAATCCTCCGCCTTGCGGCTCCGGCACACCGGGTTCTAGTCCCGGTCGGGGCACCGATCCTGTCCCGGTTGCCCCTCTTCCAGGCCAGCTCTCTGCTGTGGCCAGGGAGTGCAGTGGAGGATGGCCCAAGTGCTTGGGCCCTGCACCCCATGGGAGACCAGGAGAAGCACCTGGCTCCTGCCATCGGATCAGCGCGGTGCGCCGGCCGCAGCGGCCATTGGAGGGTGAACCAACGGCAAAAGGAAGACCTTTCTCTCTGTCTCTCTCTCTCTCACTGTCCACTCTGCCTGTCAAAAAAAAATTAAAAAAAAAAAAGATATTATACCAATAAGATATTTAACACAGAGCCAGACATAGTGGTCCTACCACTATCACAATTAGAACTGTTGACATTGATGCAGAACAGCACGCTCTTTCAAACGTTAATGATAAATTTCCCAGGACAGGTTGACAGTCACCTTAGAAATAGACTATCCAAAACATGCTTTCCCTGCTACTCAACCTATACCCACGGCACCATGTGCGTTTACGGATGCCAACAAGTCACTGTTTGGAATAATGATCAAATCTTTAACAGAAAAAGATAAGATCCATGTAGAACCCCACGGGGGATCAGTACAGTTGGGAGAAATTAGAGTAATAGTCAAGGTTCTACTCCTTAGCCAAGATGGACCGGTAAATATAGTTTTGGACAGCAAATACTCAGTACAGGTAGCAAAGACGATCCCTTTTGCAGTCTTTAACCCGACCCAATAAGCCAATTGACCAGATGTTCACAACAATTAAAGAGCTAACTGAGAACAGAAAATACCCATGGTATATATCACACATAAGATCACATACTGGGTTACCTGGCTTTATTTCCCAAGGCAACACGGCTTCCATTGGACACTTAGAGCAAGCTCGTATTTTGCACCGAAAATTTCATATGTCAGCAAGCAACATAAAATTGCTTTTCCCAGAGCTAACAATGAGCCAATGCAAACACCTAGTGCACTCTTGCAAGAATTGTGCACCCCTCGCCCCATGAGGCCCACTGCAACAAGCAGGAGTGAACCCGTGAGGCCTTGCTCCTAATAAGCTATGGCAAGTGGACGTCACCCACATTAACTCCTTTGGTAAACTTAAGTTTGTCCATGTGGTGGTAGATACTTATTCAAAGGCTGTATTTGCAACAGCCCAATCTGGAGAAAAGGCTAGTAATGCGATAAAGGTGGTTAAATCAGCCATGTTGGTCCTCGGTGTCCCCTGGACCATAAAGACTGATAACGGGCCAGCATATACATCACAGGAATTTAATTCCTTCCTGAAATCTTGGAACATACAGTCTGCCACAGGTATCCCATACAACCCACAGGGACAGGTAATTATTGAAAGAACTCATAGGACGATTACAGATCTCTTACAAAGACAAAAGAATAATCATATACCCTGAGGGTATATGATTTGCTTTGACTGAGGTCCTCTTCACTATCAATTTTCTTACTTTTGATTCCCAAGGGATCAGCCCAGCTTATAAACACTGGGGATCCTTTCCATCCCAGACCCCAGCCCCTATGGTCAGGTGGAAAGACCCCCTGACAGGAGAATGGAAAGGACCACACCCTCTGCTAACCAAAGGTTGAGGATATGCTGTGTCTTTCCAGAGAATGCGGAACAGCCCATTTGGGTACCAGCCAGAAACATCAAGCCTGCAACTGACAGCCAACCAGAACCAGCTGAACAAGACCGAGACTCCGCCTTGTTAGCAGACGCACCTGCCCTATCATCCTACCCTGAGAAACGGCCCATAGCCATATCTGTTACTGTTGTGTACCCCACTAGCTCTGGTCAGCCACTCAAACGGCCCACAGCCTGTGTGCGGTCATGCCATTCCTGATAACCGTTATTCCTCATTCCTACCCCTATCTGAGCAAGCAATCCTGTGGTCTCTCGATCTGAGCGCTGGTGAGTCAATGATGGGTAAGATCCCCTGGGGGACAACCTAAGACAGGCACAGCTGCGTACGGAGACCCCATGGAAACGGGGTCAACAATGGTATGGCCAAGAATCCTGCCTCCCGTTGCTCAAAAATAAACGAAAAGGGGGAAATGTGGTGGAATGAGAAGGCCATGCCAAGGTGGCCACTGGCAAGCGAGCGTCAGTTAGTCAGGAATGGCTTTGAAACTGCCTGGCGACAGGCTGTGATTGGTTGGGGTATGGACCGCCCCTTGACCAGATTGGCTGGTCTTGGCTATATAAGATGTTGTACCAACTGTAATAAACGAGTCTGCAGGCTGCTCGCCTCAACCCTGCGTTCACCCGACTCCCCGGGGTCTGTGCGGTGACTCCGCACCTCGTGCCCCCACCACGCTGCTCCTCTCAGAAACGAATCTACTGCAACATCGTTGAGAAATCAACTGCAACACGTTTGTTGTTGGAATCCTGAGTGAGTTTCTCTTTCACTTTAGATTTCTGACTTAGAGTTCTTAAACCTCTAGAGCCTAATATTTGAGCATGGCTCCCAGTTTCTGCTTCCTGATCCCATGGTTTCCGATTCCTATCTATGTAGACCCCGTCTATCTGCTTACTTCTTTGTCATGGACAACACACTCTAATTAGCCTTCGGTTGTTTTTTCTTCTGGAATATGAACACATGAGGTCTTTGATGATATCACTTGCCTCCATGCAAATTGAAGTGAACTATTTGGATAGTTTATAAATCAGTCCTACCTCATTTGTAGCACATTCTGCTACCTCTTAGACCAATAATCAGACTTGTGTCAGAGTTTTTACCGATCATCATTTTTCTTCACTTCCAACAGCTTCGGAAAACAAAATATATCAGCTGCTAGACGTCAACGACACTTGTATATTTTATGCCTTATCCAGTCCATAAACCGAGTGCCCCAACCTGACAGATGAGCCAGGGGATAAATTGTTTTTTGGTGAGCTCCATTTATCAAATAGTTAGAAAAGTCTTTTTGGACTGCTGCTGATCAGTTTGTCTACATTATTATCACAATTTACTTTACCGTAAGAAAACTGACTGCGTATCCCTCAAAGGTTTTATTTAGTAACCCACACACATGGGATTTTGGAGTCTCATTTGACAAGATCTTGGCCAAAGTGTGGCTGTTACTTCACTCAGCGTTTGGCCTGTGGGGAGAGCCTGGTGGCCTTAGCTCTATGCATCTGCCCACTCAAATCTATTCTAGGCTGACATCATAGATTCTGATCTGAACTATTTTTTCAGAGCCCCAGACAGGTTCTTTTTTTTCAAAAACAAAAAACAAAATAAAACAGTTTGCCTCAACTCTGTGTTTTTCTTGCTCTCTCTAGCCACAGTGATGGCACTCAGGCCTAAGTGTTCAAGGGATGGTGATTAGAGACTCAAAATGGCATTGATACCCATGCCACACAGCATTCAAGTTTAGCTGTCATGCAAAACATAATGGTTATTTTGTTCCCATTCAGTAAATATCAAGTTATATTTTTTGCCTCTTTGCTTTTGTCTTTTGGAGGAAAAAAAACATCAATATACTTCCTTCCATATTTGTGGGTTAGAAAGACATTAATGATGTTGTAAACATACTGTGGGGAAGAAAACTTGTTAATTAAACATTTTTTTTCTTTTTTTTTTTTTTGACAGGCAGAGTGGACAGTGAGAGAGAGAGAGAGAGAGAGAGGTCTTCCTTTTGCCGTTGGTTCACCCTCCAATGGCCGCCGCGGTAGGCGCTCTGCGGCCGGTGCACCGCGCTGATCCGATGGCAGGAGCCAGGTGCTTCTCCTGGTCTCCCATGGGGTGCAGGGCCCAAGTACTTGGGCCATCCTCCACTGCATTCCCTGGCCACAGCAGAGAGCTGGCCTGGAAGAGGGGCAACCGGGACAGAATCCGGAGCCCCGACCAGGACTAGAACCCGGTGTGCCGGCGCCGCAAGGCGGAGGATTAGCCTGTTGAGCCACGGCGCCGGACTAATTAAACATTTTCTATAGTAGCTATATCAATGGAAGAAAAGATTGGAGTGGTAAGGTTCTGGCAATGTTGAAACACAATTTAGGATTGTTGATCATAGCATTGTCTCTTGGCATTCCCCAGATACCACACATCCTTCCCCACAGAGAAGGAAACTGAACCACAGAGAGATGGAAGTGGTGACCCTCCACTCTAGATGCACATTCAATTATTCATCTGGGAACTTTAGAAAATGAGGAGGTCTGGCTCAGAGCTGGTCTGATCGGTTGGGGATGGAGCCTGGCATTGATGGTGCTTACAAGCCCTCCAAGTGGTTCTCATGTACAATTGTAAAGCCATGCTCTCTGTTCGGTGGCCAAGTAGGGTGCAGAGCAAGGAAATGCGAGTCCAGACAGAGATGTATCTACTGCCCTATGCTGACACCTTGCAGAATGCTGGCTGCAGTGCTTGACGTATAATTGATCGTCATTATTTGAGGATTCCGTATCTGCGAACTCGCTAGTCTGAAATTTATTTGTCATCTCAAGATCCATACCTGGGGCATTTTCACGCTCATTCGCGGACATGAGCAGAGCGATGGGAAACGTTATTACGCCAGTGTTCTCCCATGATGCCAGCTGACCTTCGTGTTTCAGTTCTCAAATTGTAACAAAGTGTCATTTTTGGTGATTGTCCTGGTAATTTCACTGTTTAAAATGGGTCCCAAGCATAGTGCTGAAGTGCTGTCTAGGGTCCCTGAGTACAAGAAGTTTGCCACATGCCTTATGGTGAGTATACAGACATTAGATCAACTTTGTTCAGGCATGAGGGATAGTACTGTTGGCCGTGATTTCCATGCTAATGAGTCAATAGGGTCTAGTAAACAATGTGTTTATCAATAGAAACACACATACATTAGTGTTATATATTAATTAGCTGGTGAAAATGTTGTGAGTAGAGGCTCATAGGTACCTAACCCTCTGTTTCCCATAGGAGCAGTGACTTACAGAATATAACCACCACAGTGAGAATCGGACATATCCAGTACGTGCTTAGTAAATACTTATTAACCAAATGAGAGGCTGAATACAAACCTCACATTTGTTTATTTTTACATGTACGAATCATTTTTGTGTGTGTTTGTATTGGACTCTGTGTTGATGCTTGGACTTAAAATATGCCCCAAATAGTCAGCTGTTAATTGAGCGGCAACAATAAATCAGGCATTTCACATATCAATTTTTATTTAGCCCTCGTGTTAGTCCTATGAGGCAAAGGTTTGTCTTCTTTATTTCACAGAAAAGATGGATCTCTGTCTTCAATGTGTTGTACACGCTTATTTAATGCTATAACTAGTACTCCAACAGTATTTTTTTTTTCACTTTGTGTTGCTATATGGGGGCAAACTGTTGAAATCGTTACCTAATTTATACTAAACTGACCTTCTGTATATAAAGAGAATTGAAAATGAATCATGATGTGATTGGAAGGGGAGAGGGAGCGGGAAAGGGGAGGGTTGCGGGTGGGAGGGAAGTTTTGGGAGGGGGGGAAGCCATTGTAACCCATAAGCTGTACTTTGGAAATTTATATTCATTAAATAAAAGAAAAGAAAAAGAAAAGATAACTGAGGCCCAAAGAATTGGTCAGACTCCCTCAGCTAGAGAAAACGCTGAGTATGTATTTGATCCAGGCAGCCAGGGTATTATTAGTGGTTCAACTGGACACAGTTTATAGATTGAAATTCTAATCTCCATCTACTCAGAATGTGATGTATTTGGAGAAGGGGTTTTTAAAGGCTCAATGACATCACTGCCATGGGGCTTAGTGCATTTCGACTAGCAGAGCTTAGAATAGAAGGAGCTGAGGACACAGACATAGAGGGACAACTATGAGGACACAGTCATGGCCCAGCCTCCAAATCTCTCGGAGTCTAGCCACTTGTCATCATCCACGGGAGACGAGTCTTCTCCAAGGAGGGAACAGTATAATTACGAACGAGCTTATGGCTCAATCTGGAATTCTGGAACTGACTACAAGGATGGCGCAACTGAGAAAAGGTACTGGATCTTGGGCCAATGCCAAGTGGAGCGTGAAGGTGGCCAAGCCAGAACAAAGCAGTAGGAGGGGTGCCAAGTCACAGAATTACTAACACAGCAGGAGGCCGTTGTGCTAGATTCAAAAAAAAAAAAATGAGCCAGCCAAGAAGGAAGATCAGGTCAGAAAGGCGAACACATACAAGGCAAAGCCAAAAGCCATTAGGCATCGGGAAAGCGATCATGAGGACTGCCTTCTGCAGCCTTAGCCCACCTGAGACCCTAGAAGCCGTAGCGTATGGCTTTAAAAGCTTGAACTCATTTCCCTTTCATGTTCTTTTATCTAGACTAGATTAAAAATAAAAAAACACAGCGTTGAAGTTGAATTCTGACATCCCCATCAAAATCTGGTTGAGTGGCACCTTGGTCATGAATGACTGTATCATGTTGGGATTCCCAAAAACAGATTCTTAGAGGAAGATTCTGGAATGCAGTAGTCTTTAATTTTAATAACAGGTAGGATAAATCCTTATTATTTTTACCTTTTGTATACTATCCTGGGAATTTTTACATACTTTATTTTCTTTCATACATTTTGAAAATGATTTTATCAATTCAACAAGAAAGCCTGTTTGATTTCTGACTTAAATTGTATGAAATGTATATAATTATTTGGATAAGATTAGCATTTTTAGTAAGAATTTTGATCAAGGAGCATGGTATGTCTCTATTCAGTTCTGGTTTTGTGTCCCTCAATAAAATCTATAACTCTATCCAGTACATCCTATAACTTCCTCATTAAATTGTTCCTATGTGTTTTATTGTTTTTGTCTTGTTAATAAGGTATATGTGCCTGTTTTGCATTTTCATTCATGTTTAGTTTCTACTAGTAAATCGGTTGATTTAAAAATCATTTTTGGGGGATGGGCCATCAAAGAAAGAGGTACCTTTCTCTGAAGGGAGGAGAGAACTTCCACTTTGACTATGACCTTGTCTAGAAAAGATCGGAGTTGGTGAACTCAAGAGGCTTCCAAAACCTTGGCAACTCATGACAGGAGCCTTGGGAGATTACTGATGTCAATTGTTAAGTCAACAACAGGGGTCACTGTGCACTTACTCCTCATGTAGGACCTCTGTCCTTAAAGTGTTGTACTATTCGAATTAAAGGTAAAACTACTACTCAAACAGTACTCTATAGAGTACTTTGTGTATCTATGTGTGTACAAACTGTTGAAATCTTTACTTACTATACACTAAGTTGATCTTCTGCATATAAAGATAATTGAAAATTAATCTTGATGAAGAGTGGGATGGGAGAGGGAGTGGGAGATGGGATGGTTGCGGGTGGGAGGGAGGTTATGGGGGGGGGGGGGAAAGCTGCTATAATCCAAAAGTTGTACTTTGGAAATTTATATTTATTAAATAAAAGTTGAAAAAATCATTTTCTTGGGAGCCAGAACCTTACTATGTTGTTATACTTTTAATTGCATGTTTTTTTTTTTTTGACAGGCAGAGTTAGACGGTGAGAGAGAGACAGAGAGAAAGGTCTTCCTCCCATTGGTTCACCCCCCAAATGGCTGCTATGGCCGGCGCGCTGCACCGATCTGAAGCCAGGAGCCAGGTGCTTCCTCCTGGTCTCCCATGAGGGTGCAGGGCCCAAGCACTTGGGCCATCCTCCACTGCCTTCCTGGGCCACAGCAGAGAGCTGAACTGGAAGAGGAGCAACTGGGACAAAATCCGGTGCCCCAACCGGGACTAGAACCCGGGGTGCCAGTGCCACAAGCAGAGGATTAGCCAAGTGAGGCACAGCGCCGGCCTGCAAGCTTCACTTTTAATTGAGCCTTTTTTAGGAAACCATGGACTCATTTACAAATAAGGATAATATGACTCTCTTCCAATATTTACTTACTTTATTTTAGGAACTATTGTGTTAGCTAGAACCCTGAAGAAATGAAAATCATAGCATTTCTTCTTTGAGAGAGCACAAACTATTGGCCAGTGTTCACTATACATTAGAGTTGTCATTGGGGCTGCAGGTACTTTGCATATGCTGTGTAATGCCTCTTCCTGTCTTTCCTACGTCTGAACAATATTGCTGGGTTCAGGCACCTGTCTGTGCAGAACCATATGGAGACGGGATTTTAAGGAACACATTTTGAAATGGTTTTTTCTGCCTAGATGTGAGGTTGATGGTAGAGGTAAGCAAACTATATCTCTGAGGTCAATTGCCCTACATCTACTTTTGACATCTGGTCCAAGTGTAGCCTTCGTAAGCAGCGTGGAGTGCAAACGCTCCTGGCAACATGTTGTGTGTCTGGATGGGAAGGTAGAGGCTCATTCTGCCACTCCCTTGCCGTGTCTCCAAGGACTGTGCTGTCGGCTTTGTGGCTCCGCTGTTGTTTTCAGAGCTCAGGACTCCAACCTGCACCCTTCTCTTTCCTCAAGGACAAAACCCACTTCACGTTAACTAAGCCCATGGTAGGTCTGCACACTGGGATTTAGAGAGAACCGCACGGAGCTGTCTTCCTCCTCTTCGTCTCGTAGAGAATTCCTCTTGGTGCTTCAGAAATAAGCAGCTGGGGGTAAATTGTCTCCCTCTACCTTCACCTTTTCCTTCATCATTTTGAAATCAGCCTGAAAACTCAGAGAAGCCAAGATCAAGTCACCCTGATTACTCAATGATCTCTATCCACTATCTTGACCCCTCACCGTTCCCTTTAAATCATCTTGCTGTGCGGTACAAGGGGACAGGTGTGCCACATGAGTGCCTACGGCTCTGAGCTCTGCACCTTCTCTCTTCTTTGCTGTGGTGGAGGACACCTGTGATAATTATCACCCGTAACATTCACCCGGTCTATCGGACGCACACTGTGTAGGAGGCTTTCAAAGCCTTCTATTTCTTTCCTGGCCAATTCTCCTTGCAGTGGTATGGTGCTAGACTAAATATAACATTTGTACAATAAAAAAAAAATGTTGTCTCATTTTTCTATGACTTTGATGCTCTCGTACTTTGAACTAGCCAGACTCTGATAGCTCAAGTTGCCTAGTAACCAGCTGAGGACCAGCACCGGATTGGAACCGAGGGAAGCCACAGCAGCTGGGAGCCAGCAGGTCCAAGGTCACTGTGGGGCTGGACGCTCGCTCTTGTGAGGCTATGACCTGTCACATCTCTTGTGAAGCTGCTCCAATCCTCCATCCGTAAAATGGGCCCGACGTTTGACAACAGGTAGTTCTGGCACATAGCGTGAGAATTCATAGAGAATCCAGAAAACAGTTTGAATCTTTCAGGATACAAGCAATTGGAAAATGTGTCAGATGGATAATAATTGGGTGCAGGCACGAAGACAATGTTGGAAAGCAGGATCAGCTGAATCACCGATTTCCAAGATTTAAAGGTAAATGTAGTAATATCAGTACCAGTCCCTCCGATTGCCTTGCACCTGAGATAACTGTGCTTAGGTAATTATCTCAAGGTCAGAAGGTCGTGATAAATACATTGAAAACTGAGGATTTCCTCACATGATCTGAAACCAAACTTTTTCGGAGAGTCCCCAACTCAAGCAACCATTCAGAAAGTGCACTGTTGTATTTTCCAGGCTCACAGTGGTCACAAAGCCCCTGAGGTATCATCCGGTGTCAGGAAGAATTGGGTTCGAATCATGTCTTTGCTGCCTTCTGAGCATACCTAAGGTAAATTTCTTCATTTTTCTCCTTCTTACATTCTCATCTATGAAACAGACAATAACACTCTCAAAGATTGTTGGGAGGATTGAAAAGGACATATATATATATTTATATGCATATATATTTCCAAAAAACTATTTATTTTATTTATTTGAAGGACAGAGTTACAGAGAGAGGTGGAGACAGAGAAAGAGGTCTTCCATCTGCTGGTTCACTCCCCAGATGGCCGCAATGGCTGGAGCTGCGCCGATCTGAAGCCAGGAGCCAGGAGCTTCTTCCAGGTCTCCTACATGGGTGCAGGGGCCCAAGGGGTTGGACCATCTTCTACTGCTTTCCCAGACCGTAGCAGAGAGCTGGATCAGAAGAGGAGCAGCTGGGACTAGAACTAGCGTCCATAGAAGAGGCCGGCGCTTCAGGCCAGGGCTTTAACCTGCTGTGCCACAGCGCTGACCCCAAGAATTAAATGATGTTTATTTTGCTGCAAAAAAAAATGCATTCAGGAGGGCGGGGGACGTCTTCAAAAAGTTCAAGTAAAATGCATATTATGAAAAACTATGAATTTTGAAAACTATTTTGCACCAAAAATAAATTCATAGTTAGTTCTATTTTTTCCATAGATCCTTCGAAGCACCCTGTATAGACGTGTTCCTTTGGAAAGGACTTAAAACCAGATTAAAAGGTAAAGCGTGGTGCCCGTTAACTTGCATCATAATTTTCTGCAATGTTTCAAGAGTCCAGCCACTGGAGAGAGGAAACCATCTTACATTGAAACCTCTCAAGGGCTACCTGGCCATTTGCACCTTCTCGCTGGGCATGAGGGAACTCACTGTGCAGAGGCTCGCGAACGCCTTGGCTGTATCTGATTCGCCAGGAGGGACTCGGAAAGTCATTCGTTGAACCACTTTGTCCTGAAGCCACTGTTGAAACGGCAGCTGGCCGAAGCGACATAGGAAATCAAGTCCTTTGCACTTAATGTGGACGATGGAAAGGGGGCATCGCTCAGAGGGTCGATTCAAGGCCACGGACTGCGTAGGCCCTCACCGTCAGAACAGCGGGGGAACTTCTAAACACCGCCTTGACCCACTAGAAATTCCATCCATGTTCTCTGCAAAACCCATCTGGGTGCTCCTGTGGGGCCAGGTGATTCCCAGAGTCCCGTAACTCCAACGACAGGAGAACGTGGAGGTTTGCACTTTTTCTGCAAACTACAAGACAAGTGTGGCCCCCCACTTTCCATTCTCCCAGGACTGCCCTGGCTTTGTTTAGCTTCAAAGATGCCAGGACAGATAGTTTCTGGTCAGCCCACAATCGTAATGCCGTCTAAGATCTTTGCTTTCTTCTCAAGGCTCAGTGGTTACATTATATTTAAACATGTGTTCATTTATCTATTGGAAAGGCACAATCACACACACACACACACACACAGATATCTTCTATGTGATGGTTCATTCCCCAAATAGCTCCAACAGCTGGGGCTGAGCCACACGGAAGCCAGGAGCCAGGAACTCCGGCTGGCTCTCCGACATGGGCGGCAGGGATTCAAGTATGTAAACCCATCCTCTGCTTCTTTCCAGGCACATCAACAGGGATCTGGATCAGAGGCAGAGCAGCCAGGACTTGAACCAGCACTCTGATATGGTATGTGCATCCCAAGTATCGGATTAAGCTGCTGTGCCGTAGCGCTTACCTATGGTTACATTATTATTTTTTTTTTTTGACAGGCAGAGTGGACAGTAGAGGGAGACAGAGAGAAAGGTCTTCCCTTTTGCCATTGGTTCACCCTCCAATGGCCGCCGCGGTAGGCGCGCTGCGGCCGGCGCACCATGCTGATCCGATGGCAGGAGCCAGGAGCTTCTCCTGGTCTCCCATGGGGTGCAGGGCCCAAGCACTTGGGCCATCCTCCACTGCACTCCCTGGCCACAGCAGAGAGCTGGCCTGGAAGAGGGGCAACTGGGACAGAATCCGGCGCCCCGACCGGGACTAGAACCTGGTGTGCCGGCGCTGCAAGGTGGAGGATTAGCCTAGTGAGCCGCGGTGCTGGCTATGGTTCCATTATTTTTGAGGTGGGAACCGCTTCTCAAGACGGATGAGAGCTGTGGGAACGCTTGCTAGAAGCAGCTATTATATCCACATTATATTGAAGTATAATATACATAAAGCATATGTATTTATGCAAAGGTTACAGCTTGATACATTGTCACAAACTGAACACACCTGTACCAACAACACCCAGGTCAACAAGAAGAACGTAACCCACCACCTCGACGGGACCTCTCTTTTCCCTTCCAGCCACTAGCTCACCAAAGATAGATGCTGCCCCCAACTGTAACTAGACCTTAGGCCAGTGTTGTCTTTTTCATAGAAATGAAAGCATGTAGTATGTGCACTTTTTATATTTGAAATCTTACATTCAATATTAATTTTGTGAGAATAGACCATATTGTGTGTAGTTGCAGTTCTTTAATTCCCAAGTATATTATGTTGTATGAATTTGATTTATCCATTCCATTCTTTTATTGGTCGATATTTAGGTAGCTTTTAATGAATAAATATGTGCATTTCTGTTGAAGATAAATCAAGAAGTAGAGTGATTGGCCGGCGCCGTGGCTCAACAGGCTAATCCTCCGCCTTGCAGCGCCGGCACACCGGGTTCTAGTCCCGGTCGGGGCGCCGGATTCTGTCCTGGTTGCCCCTCTCCCAGGCCAGCTCTCTGCTGTGGCCAGGGAGTGCGGTGGAGGATGGCCCAAGTGCTTGGGCCCTGCACCCCATGGGAGACCAGGAGAAGCACCTGGCTCCTGCCTTTGGATCAGCACGGTGCGCCGGCCGCAGCGCGCCTACCGCGGCGGCCATTGGAGGGTGAACCAACGGCAAAAAGGAAGACCTTTCTGTCTGTCTCTCTCTCTCACTCTCCACTCTGCCTGTCAAAAAAAAAAAAAGAAGTAGAGTGATTGGTTGTAAAATATGCAGATATATTTTATCTAATTGGTTTGGAACAGTTCTGCAGGTGCAGTGTGCGTTTGGATTCTGCTCTTTCATTTAGTATAACTATGGGGGATTCACTCACATTGCTTACAGGTCCCTCGTTTATTCACTTTCATTATTTAATGCTATTTTTGTTGTACAAATATACCCCAGTTTGTTTACCCTCTGAGGATTTTCCCCATTTAAAGTGACTATGAACATTCATATGTAGGGTTTTGTTATGAATATAGCTTCGATTTTTCGAAGTGTTCTGGTTTGAGTGCATGTGATCCACCAGAATTCGCATTTGGGAGCCCAACGCCCAATGCAGTCGTTTTAAGTAGTGGGATCTTTAGGAGGTGACTGAATCAGGAGGATTCCACCCTCATACTTGGGCTTAGTATCCTTATAAAAGGGCTTGGGGGAACTGGATAGTCCCTTTGGCCCTTCTACCCCTCTCCACGTAAAAACAGAGACCAGGAGAAGCACCTGGCTCCTGCCATCGGAACAGCGCGGTGCGCCGGCCGCAGAGCGCTACCGCGGCGGCCACTAGAGGGTGAACCAACGGCAAAGGAAGACCTTTCTCTCTGTCTCTCTCTCTCTCACTGTCCACTCTGCCTGTCAAAAAAAAAAAAAAAAAAAAAAAAAAAAAAAAACAGAATCTATACTTCCTTAATGGACAATAATGTGAAATACCATTGCATCTGTTTGCCATCCTCAGATAATTACTTTATGTACTTTGTCTAGAGTTTTTAGTTTTAACTACTGATAAGACAGGGTGAAGTATAATTATTCATCTCAGCTAGATCCACCAGTCTTCAGTAACTTTTGAATTGAACATTTTTTAAATGTGTAAGATACTTTTTGCTCTCATACAGTTTTTTAAAAAAAGATTTATTTATTTATTTGAAAAGCAAAGAGGCAGAGAGAGAGAGAGAGAGAGAGAGAGAGATGTAGTGGCTGGAGCTGGACCAATCCGAAGCTAAGGGCCAAGAGCTTTCTTTGGGTCTCCCGCACGGGCGCAGGGGCGCAAGGACTTGGGCCATCTTCCACTGCTTTCCCAGGCCATAGCAGAGAGCTGGATCAGAAGTGGAGCAGCTGGGTCTTGAACTGGCACCCATATGGGATGCTGGCACTACAGGCAGTGTGGCTTTATCCACTGTGCTACGGTGTGGACTCCTTGAATTGAACTTTAATGTATTCCTTAGACAATGTGGGCTCTGTTGATCTCATAGACAGCAGAGCAAATAAATTGACAACATGAGGACATAAGATGGTATGGATGGGCCGGCGCCGTGGCTCAGTAGGCTAATCCTCCGCCCTGCGGCGCCGGCACACCGGGTTCTAGTCCCGGTCGGGGCACCGATCCTGTCCCGGTTGCCCCTCTTCCAGGCCCGCTCTCTGCTGTGGCCAGGGAGTGCAGTGGAGGATGGCCCAAGTGCTTGGGCCCTGCACCCCATGGGAGACCAGGAGAAGCACCTGGCTCCTGCCATCGGATCAGCGCGGTGCGCCGGCCGCAGCGCGTCTACCGTGGCGGCCACTGGAGGGTGAACCAACGGCAAAAAGGAAGACCTTTCTCTCTGTCTCTCTCTACTGTCCACTCTGCCTGTCAAAAAAAAAAAAAAAAAGATGGTATGGATGCATCTCAATGACACTCAAAGGCTACTTCACCTCCTTTGCGTTACTGCTCCTGGTTTCGTGAGTGCCTGCTGCTCGGTGGGATGAGCGCCTACAAAACTCAAGTGGGTCCAAGAAATTGTGTGAGTTGACTGAAAACCCACCTCACATCTGTTTTCTGACTTCCACTTCATTTGGCTTTTCCAAGGGAGCAAGGTCACCAACTCCGCTTGGTTTATGGTATTTAAAACCGCTGTCATATTAAGTAGCTGGATCTGCTTGAGTACTTCCTCCCTTTCCAATGGTTCTACAGAAAGAATTCAAGTTTGACATGACCCAGTAGTCTTCTAGGTAAGGAAACAGGCTTTCCTTAGAATACACAAAATTTGTAGCATGGGTCATGATGAATAGCTCTGATTACATATTTGTCAACCTGGAGCTGATCTCAGAAATATTTATGATACAGCCAGAGATTAGGTCTTAAGATGCCCAAGTCTCGCCGGCGCCGCGGCTCACTAGGCTAATCCTCCGCCCTGCGGCGCCGGCACACCGGGTTCTAGTCCTGGTCGGGGCACCGATCCTGTCCCAGTTGCCCCTCTTCCAGGCCAGCTCTCTGCTGTGGCCCGGGAGTGCAGTGGAGGATGGCCCAAGTCCTTGGGTCCTGCACCCGCATGGGAGACCAGGAGAAGCACCTGTCTTCTGCCATCGGATCAGCGCGGTGCGCCGGCCGCAGTGCGCCTACCGCGGCGGCCATTGGAGGGTGAACCAACGGCAAAAGGAAGACCTTTCTCTCTGTCTTTCTCTCACTGTCCACTCTGCCTGTCAAAAAAGAAAAAAAAATTAAAAAAAAAAAAAGAAGATGCCCAAGTCTCAAAATATCTATCCTCACTTATTAAGCAGGATTATTTGAACCCACAGCAGTGTTCTGGGATTGGTCAGTTGTTTTGAATGGCTCCATTCACTCACCCAGGCCATTAAAACAGTAATACTCAGAGTGGCCTTCGTACCTACAGTGTCAGCATCACCTGGGAGCATGTTAGAAAATCCTGATGGCCAAGCAACCACTCTGCATAATGTCTCCGGGGCTGAGTACGGGAATCTGTACTCTGTAAGGTGTTCTTATGCAGTCTGACGCTTAAAAACCAGGAATTAGTAATTTGTACTTATTACAAAGCTGAATTAAAAGGTTGGAGTGAGGAAATTAGATGCTTCTCCCAATATTTTCTACTGTATTGGTCTATTATGCCTTAGGACCAGACTCCCCAACTATAGGCTGTAAAATACTATGAAGTGTAGGTAAGAAATACAGATCTATTTTTTTAAACTATTTTAGAAGAAAGGCACACAATAATTTTGTTTGTTTGTTTGTTTTTTCTTTTTTAAAGATTTATTTATTCGAAATGTATTTGGAAGGCAGAGTTAAAGAGAGAGCGAGCAAGAGTGAGAGAGAGAGAGAGTTGTCTTCCATGTGTAGGTTCACTCCGCTAATGGCCATCACTCCCCTAATGGCCACAGCAGCTGGCACTGGGCCAGGCCAAGGCCAGGAGCCAGGAGCCAGGAGCCAGGAGCCAGGAGCCAGGAGCTAGGAGCTTCAAAGTAGAGCAGCTGGGACTTGAACAGGAGCCTATATGGGATTAGGGCAGCACAGTGCTTGGCCCCTTGTTTTTTCTTTTTATATTATTTGGGAGGGAGTAAGGGGTGGGGGGAGAGAGAGAGAAAGAGAGAGAAGTTCCCATCTTCTGGCTCACTCCCAAAATGCCTGTAATAGCTCGGGCTGGGCCAGGGCCAGAGCTAGGAGCTGGGAAACTCAATCAAGGTCTCACGCGTACGTTGTGAAGACCCAATTACTTGAGCCATCACCCCTGTTTCTCAGGGTCTGCACTGGCGGGAAGATGAGTCGGTAGGTAGAACTGGGAGGTGAACCCAGGCACTCCAATGTGAGACGTGGGTTTTAGAAAGAGCATCTTAACCAGCAGGCTAAATGCCCACAATCCTACAAGAATTTTAAAATAAAGAAATCTTCCTATTTGCTTCATAATGTATTACTTAAAAACCACACAAAAACAAAGCTGTTTGTAGCGTGTTTCCTTCTAGAAAGATACCACTTTCTGACCATGATGCCAGGGCTAAGTAAGCCAACTTTTATAGTAACTCTGACAATAATCTCAATCTTGAGCCTACCTAGAGGTATTCTGAGACTTAAAATCAGATAGAGGTAGACTGGCAAAAAAACAAAGACAGCAGCAGTCCTCTAAATTGATCTTGAATTGATCAGATGCCCTCAATAAATATTGATCGAGTACTTACTATACACAGAGAGTGTGCTGTGTGCTGAAGCTGCCCATCAATAGACCAGTTCGGGAGTAACGATGAAGGAACGTTACAAAGTATTCACCCAAATCTGCATATAGAAGTGAATTAGTTGCATTGTCTATCTTTATTTCGAATTGGGACCTGGGTTCATCATCAGATCTAGTCTCCCCTTTCTGCCTCTTCCCTGCCTCACCCCCTCAATCATTGTAGCTTACTGAGGAAGAACAGAGAATGTTGGCTATGTAACCAGAATTGCAGGGATATTTGACACATTGCACACGCAGCCTAGGGGGGAATCGTAGCCGACTACACAGCGTACAGCTTGAATCCCATGCAAGTGAGCAGCCTCGGAGGTAGAGAATTGTTTGAAGGGGAAGGATACTGGCTGATGGATTAGCTGACCCCTCCGTCTATCTGGGAACACGTGAGGATGTTTAAAATCAGCACAAAGGAATGCCTGGGGGGAGAAACTAGATGCTTTGTGAAAATTGGAAAATTTGAAATGAAAATTCTGGAAATTTCTGGAATTCTCATCATGTGCCACCACGACCACCCCCATTTTGTTATTTCCTTATGTTTGGAAAAAAAGTTTGTATGATTATAGGATTTTTCAGAAAGATGAAGGAAACAATGATCTTCGATAAGCAAAAGGGGTTTTCTTCATTTGCAGTCTTAATTCACAATGGGAGAGGACCCAATTCTGCATGACTAAGACCAAGTGTTAATAATGCTTAGAGAGTTTGAGGGAAAAAAAATCCCCAAATCCTTATATAATTTTACTTATGTTTCTAATATTCATTGATTAAAAATATATTTTATACTGGGACAAAAAAATGATCCTTAACTTACAGGATCGATTGAACAATTTGTTCTTGTCCATTGTTATCAATCTCTGCAGGTCAAATTTAAATTTTATTTTTTTTTAATGATTTCATTTTTGAGAATATTTTCATTTTGCCTCTCCTAACAGATGAAAGACTCCTATTTAGACACAAATTCAAGTATCACTGTTTGCCATTCTTCATGAAGGAAATCAAAGTTCCCGGACTCAGATACTAACCATCAACCAACTACTGGTTAAAAGTGAATTGTTGGTGACCATTCTGCCCAAACTGCCCATTTTGAATTACATAGTTTAGCCTAGTTTTAACATTTGCTCTAATCCATAGGTTGTGTATTAGTCTCTCCTTGGTTCCCAACACGCTGAGATTAACCATAATGATCCTAATTTCCATTTTTAGGTCATGTCTTGGCGTGCATGATCAAAACACTGAGTCCTATTGGAACCAATGGAAAACAAAGTACAAGGCCACGAGGGGAGTTTTTTTGTGATGCAACAGAGTCATATGACCATTTGGCTAAGTTTATGTGGCACAATCAACTTGAAAAAAATGCTTTTAATTCCCTTTTAACTTATATATCAGCTTTTAATTCCCTTTTACTTATATATCAGCATAATTGCCTATTAACTAATAGAATGCTTCCTTTTAGTTTCATTTATCGGAACAATTTCCTGTTAAGTATGTGATACTTTCACTTTTGTTTTAGTGTGTGTCAGAACACATATTCAGGGGCGAATTATTCAAATGAATGTATCTGAGAGACAGACTGTTGAACTGATCCAATTTGAAGACAGTTGAAATGATCTTGTATGTGATTAGTCACAAACCTTACAACATTTGAAAAAAAAAATAGTCGTCCATATTCAGTACAATCTATTTTTACTCAGTTTAACGCCAGCACCTTGTAAACAAAGGGATTAAGGTTCCCCTTGGTAAAGTGCTCAAAGTTCCTGAGTGACTACACAGCGCACAGACTCGAGATCGGTGGCTTAGAAAACGAATGCTATCAAGTAAACGAATTAATGAATAAAGATAAATGAATAAATAATTGGGGAGAAAACTCAGGCTTCTTAGTAAAAACAGGAAAGCAGATGTCTTTGCCGAGGCTGGTACTTTGAAAAATGGGAAGTTGTTTTTTTGTGACACTTCTTGTTCCTGGCATAAAACATCCGTGATGAATTTTGGAGTGCTCGTTGCTTTTGGGGTCAACAAACTTCGTTAGTAGACCAGTTCGATGAAATAAGTCTCCTTTGCAAGTCAATTGTACATAGTAAAGTGATGTTTTTAAAGGTGGGTTTTCTTTTCCGTGATTTCAGGCTGTACACCATGTAAGCTCTCACGGCTCCGAGACAGAAAATCTCCAGGCTGAATAGTCATGCCCTCAGTGTCTCGATGCCTCCTGTAACCGCACCTATGGTGTTAATGGAATAATAATAACTCATCGTGTGAGGGAAACGCTCTATTTAGAGAGGCACGTGAGCTCCTAGCAGAGTGATCCTACAACTCAGAATAGGCTCAGAACTGCTACTTCTCAGACTCCCTGTTTGACTTTGAATCCACACCTGACACCTCTTGGGGTTGATGATGGGGTTTCAAGTGCTGTTACATGGAATTTCGGCCAAAGGGATAAAGTATTACCTTAATTGTATCTTGGCCCAGATCCTCCCTTCTCCTTGAAGTCCCCCCAAGTCACTATTCCCACAATGAACAATGACAAGAGAAGGTCATTGTTTCTTTTTTAGTGAGCCTGGACCTGAAATCTCTCAATACAACTTTCTATGCACATGGACAGGAATCAGTGGCTTAGACTTAAGGAGGTTAGAATGGAGAATTTTGTACTCCTAAACTCAACACTTTCAAAACTTACCACCCATGTGGCCGCTGCACTAGGAATATGAGGCCAGTATTTGGAACACCGAAGTGCACATGTGAAGGAAGCCAGAGCTCAAGGAGAGATTCTGCTCCATGGAGGCAAGAGAAACAGAGAATGACGTTTGTATATTTGAGTCTCTAACATACAAAGCCAGCCACTCACTGGAGTACTAGAATCTGAACCCCCCAGATTAGCAATGTCTGCTTTGGAAAAGGCCCTAGAAAGTAGGTTGGTAGAAGACAGATACCTTCTTCTAGTCCACAGTATCTATGTTTCTCATTCTAGAAAACCATTGTCTACTTATGCTTCCTACGTTGGAGGACATGTGGGTTTGGAAATCTTCATACAATGAATTTTTTTGGCAAATGAAATTCTGCACGTGACCTCGTTGGCACAAGAACCTGAACGTGTATGCGTGGAAACGATCTTTGACTTCCTGAAGCCAAAGAATAACCAGGTTCGTGCTGGTACATGATGACGTAAGTGAATTTGAAATTGAAGTCTGATAAATTTGTTAATGACATTTCCTTTAACCAAGAGGATCAACAAAATCCATAGGAAGCAAATCTTCACTTCATACCGATGTTATTGACAGAATTATGGAGACTTCTTTTTTTTGCAGAAAGCCAATGAATTTCTTGCTTTAATAAATAAGTACAGGCCGGTGCTGCGGCTCACTAGGCTAATCCTCCGCCTTGTGTGCGGCGCCGGCACACCATTGGAGGGTGAACCAACTGCAAAAGGAAGACCTTTCTCTCTGTCTCTCTCTCTGTCTCACTGTCTAACTCTGCTGTGTCCCAGGAGGCGGCCATGTTGGGAGATGGTAGCCATCTTGGGAGTGAGGTGGCGGCCATCTTGGGAGCAAGACGGTGGCCATCTTGGAGGGTGAACCAACGGCAAAAAGGAAGACCTTTCTCTCTGTCTCTCTCTCTCTCACTGTCCACTCTGCCTGTCAAAAAAAAAAAAAATAAGTACATAAAAACAGACTCAAACTCTAAGAAGGTAAGAATGTTCTAGAATAGTGCTACCCAAAAATCTTCACTAATATGGTAGCCAGCCACCATATATGGCTATTGAGCATATAAATTATGGCAGTTAGACTGTAGAATTGGTTTATTAATTTTATTGATTTTAAATAAATAGCCACATGTATCTTTTAATTACTATATTGGACAGCACATTTCTAGAAGCATCAGTATAAAAGAATAAACAATATATACAGTTTAAAGTATAATGAAGAGTCAATGTACCATACTACCCAGCTTAAGAAACAGACTATTACCGAAACCCCTGAGGTTCTCCAAGTCTTCCTGTCTGGTCACCGTGTTCCCCATCCCACCCCCAAAGGTAATTACATTCTTGAATTTCGTGTTTACTTACCACTCCCTCATTTTGTTGTTTGTTTTTACCAAAATGTGTATGCATTTTTTTACACAAATTTTTATTTATTTCACCTCACATGGTTTTGGACATTTGATAAATAGAATTATAATAACTGCATTGCTTGGTGACCGTATTATTCTACAAGGTAATAGTAGGTTGCTTCCAAAATAATTGTATGAATTGGTAAACCCACCAATAGTTCAATATGTGTTTTGTTCACCACATTCTGGCAAAAACCATTTTTGTCAAATATTTCCAATTTCAGTTTTTATGATAGTCATAGATGTCATATAGTTGTTTCCTTAATTACTTACCCAGATTATTTATGGGAAGAAGGATCTTTTCATTCAAATGTCTCTTCTTTTGAAATGGTTGCTTTATATTTTTTTCTTTTTTTTCCATTTATTTGTTTACATATTCTGGATATTAATTCATTTCCAGTTACATTGTAAATACCATGTCCCTATTTGTGGTTTGTCTCTTTATTTATTATGGCCTACTTATCAAAAAGGAAATCTTAATTTTAGTATATAAAATGTAGTATGTATTTCCTTTGCTTGTGCGTTTGTCATCTTTTAAAACAAGTGTTTGGGCTCTGCACCCCATGGGAGACCAGGAGAAGCACCTGGCTCCTGCCATCGGAATAGCGCGGTGCGCTGGCCGCAGCGCGCTACCGCGGCAGCCATTGGAGGGTGAACCAACGGCAAAAGGAAGACCTTTCTCTCTGTCTCTCTCTCACTGTCCACTCTGCCTGTCAAAAAAAAAAAAATTAAAAAAAAAAAAAAACAAATGGCCAACAGATCCATGAAAAAATACTCAGGATCATTAAACATAAGAGAAATGCAAATCAAAACCACAATGAGGTTTCACCTCACCCCAATTAGAATGGCTATCATCCAAAAATCAAAAATAAATAATGCTGGTGAGAATGTGGGGGGGACGGAATATACTCTAAACCACTGTTGGTGGGAATGGAAACTAGTACAACCACTGTGGAAGACAGTATGGAGATTCCTTAGAAATCTGAAAATAGATCTACCATATGACCCAGCCATCCTACACTTGGGAATTTTACCCAAAGGCAATGAAATTAGCATATGAAAGAGTTATTTGTACCCAATGTTTATTGCAGCTCAATTTACAATAGCTAAGATATGGAATCAACCCAGATATCTGTCAACTCATGACTAGGTAAAGAACACATACACACACACACACATCCCACTATGGAATACTGTCTTTTGCAACAAAATGGATGCTACTGGAAACCATTATGCTTAGTGAAATAAGCCAGTCCCCCAAAAGACAGATATCATATGTTGTCACTGATATGTAGTAGTTAATATAGGATACAAAAAATGTGTAGGAATGAAATGGACATCTTGGGATTTAATTGTTCCTTTTAGCCCTTGTTTATACTCCTGTGGAGCTGTAGTCTTTCTGCTTTTTACTTATGGACTATTATGGTTAGTGGTGTGTTAAGCCTGTGGTTATGCTGTGGACTGGAATTATGTTTTTTGCAAACATTAAAAAAAATGAAGGAAGGAGGGGTATTGAGAGAGGGAAGTATGGTTATCTTCTTCGAACTGTACTTATAAAATATATGAAATCTGTTTTGTCTATATTAACAAAAAATTTTAAGAAGATTATCCCCCCCAATAGAAATTCTCTCTACCCAGAGTTTATAGAGCTAGTCACACATATTTTTTTTCTTTAAGTTTCAGTTTTCCTTTTGCCTTTAAGACTTTTATCCATTTGTAATTGATTTTAAATCATAGTAAATTATGGAAATATAAATTCATTTCTTTCCATATGGATGACAATCCAGTATTAGATATTGGATAAATGGGTTATTAACTCATTTATCTCCCATGCTAACTCTTAGGTATTTGGGCACAGGTCCAAGCCATCTCTCTTGTTCCATTCGTCTGTGTGTCTCATCCTCAGACACTACCACAATGTCTTAATTACTATAATGGAGAAAGGAAGGATCCGGACACAAAAGGGTAAGTAATCTAGGTTTCAATTTATACACAACTGGACACAGATATGTCCACATCCTCTCCAATGGGGCAGGGACAAGAGTAGGAGATGGAATCAGAAGGCAATTAGGTAATAATATATAATAATATAATATATATAATAATATATAATATATAATTTTATTATTATTAGGTGAAAGCTACTGCAAGGTTCTCAGCAGAGGAGCAACATGAACTGACGACTCCTGTCTTTGTGAAAGGACCACTCTGGGGTCTGGTTGAGAATAGATGTTTGTGAGGCCAGAGTGGAAGCAGTGAGAGTGGTCGTGAGGCCAGTGCAACAATCCAGACGACAGAAGATTGTAAACCGGACCAGAGTGGTGACAGCAGATGGGGATGAGTTACGGCCAGACGCTGTGCAGATTATGAAGATAACCCTGATCCTATTTGCTGATGAAGGGCAAGAAAAGAGATGTAGCAAAAGAAAAGAAGTGTCAAGAAAGACATAGTAAGATAGGCCTGGGAGACATAATGCTAAGAGAATTAAGTCACAGAATGAAAAATACTGCATGATCTCACATACTTGGGAAATCTAAAATCCAAAAAAATGTTTTGAATATATAGAAACAGAAAGTAGAACAGTGGTTAACAGCGGCAGGGGGTAGGGTTGAGGTAGAATGGGAAAATGTAAGTCCAAGGGTATAAAGTTGAGTTATGTAGGATAATTAAATCTAGAGATTCAATGTACAACATGAGGATTATAGTTAAAAATATTATATTGCATGCTGAAAATTTCCCCAAAGAGTATATTTTAGGTTATCTTACCAAATACAAAAAAGGTAACTATATAAGATATTCATCTCTTTACAGTGACCATTTCACTATGTATATCAAAATATATCATATATTAATATACATAATATATATTATATAATTAATATGCATCATGCATATTAATAGTAATATATTACTATTTATAGTAACCATTTCACTATATATCTCAAAATATCATGTTGTATATATTAAACATATAAAAACCAATAATGCATTAAGTTTTTTTTGGCTGGGGAATTATATGGAGTGGTTATATGGTATAAACAAAATATACATATATTTTATATACCATATATGTTTATGGAATATATAAAGTACCTACACACACACACACACAATCTGGTACAGGTTTGGAACATGGTGTGTGTATATATTTAATAATCCCTTTCCTCTCTTCTTGGGCCATGAATATAAAAGATAACTTAGGGGCCAGCACTGTGGCATAGTAGGCTAAGCCTCTGCCCGCAGTACCTATCCCATATGGGCACCAGTTCATGTCCTGGCAGCTCCCTGCTAATGGACTGGGAAGACAGTGCAGGGTGGCCCAAGTCCTTGGGCCCCTGCAACCTCGTGGGAGACCCAGAAGAAGCTTCTGGCTCCTGGCTTCAGATCGGCTCAGCTCGGACCATTGTGGCTATTTGGGGAGTGAACCAGTGGATGGAAGACCTCTCTCTGTCTGTAACTCTACCTCTCAAATAAATAAATTAAATCTCTTGAAAAATGAAAAAAGGACAACTTAGCTAAGACTTTAGTATTCTATGGATCCTTAAGCCTAGAGATAACCTCACACTGTAGTGGGTGCTCTGGGTTATGGTTGCCTGGTAATGAGGTGGTGCCTACAGCCTTGATTCTTCAACCATAGGTATGTGCTAGCGGGGATGCCCTTCTTTGGAGATAATCAGAGTAAATAAGAGTAGCTGGAATCATGTGGCTTCCAAAGGGACACTATTTTTAAGATCAAAGACTTTGCCTTGTAGCCTTTTATGCCGCTCTCATACCTTTACTCATAGTCCTAAGGACTCATAAAATTATATCCCATGCCTATGCCCTCAGTTGGGCTAATTGTTAATATGAAGTTGGAAATATTCTTGACTTGATGTTCCTTTTAACATTGCAGAGAAGATCCGGGGCACATGCCAGCAGGAATTTCTGTTTGAATACGCTTCGTTATTGTCATCTCTCTAAGACCCGATGAGAACATTCAAAAGAGACATTTTATCGATTTCCCTAAAACCAGGTTGACTTGAATAAAGTTTGGTGTCAGGAATTTTTGCTTAAGTGATATTTTCTTCACTCTCAACTCCCTGCGTCACTCAAGAATTTGAATATGTTGAAGATGATTCTGAACAATCTCGTGAACAGATTAGAGCGTCCTGAAAAGAAGAGAAAGACTATGCATTTGTCTATTCCAATACATCGTCTGCTATCACCAACCACAATGAATTTCAGGAAATAATTCCTTGGGCATTCTTACAAGAAATTATTTTATACTCATGTTCGCTGCGCATGCATGTTCTTTGTGGTCCATGATGAGACACTATCGTAGGGCGTTTTCTTTCAGCTTTTAGACTACCAATTAGGAGTTAAAGCACATTTTTAAAAAAACCTAGAATGTATAATTAAACCAAATGGTTAGTCCTACTCGCTATTGTGTGTATATATAAGCCTTTTCATTGTATTCAATTCTATAAAATAGAAAACATTTCGTTGATTTTTTTTTCTTTCAATTTTCCAAAACAATATTTATAGTGCAATCTTTGATGTGAGAGTTGGCTAAAACATAGACTTATAAATAGGACCAAGCTTCATTGTCGGAAGATTTCACCATTAGTGTGTGTGTGTCTGTGTGTGTGTCTGTGTGTGTGTCTGTGTGTGTCTCTGTGTGTGTCTGTGTGTGTGTTTGTGTGTGTGTTTGTGTGTGTGTGTCTCTGTGTGTGTCTGTGTGTGTGTCTGTGTGTGTATGTGTGTCTCTGTGTGTGTTTGTGTGTGTGTGTTTGTGTGTGTGTCTCTGTGTGTGTCTCTGTGTGTGTGTCTGTGTGTGTATGTGTGTTTCTCTGTGTGTGTCTCTGTGTGTGTGTCTGTGTGTGTCTGTGTGTGTCTCTCTGTGTGTGTCTGTGTGTGTCTGTGTGTGTGTCTGTGTGTGTCTGTCTGTGTATGTGTGTGTCTCTGTGTGTGTCTCTCTGTGTGTGTCTGTGTGTGTCTCTGTGTGTGTCTCTCTGTGTGTGTCTGTGTGTGTGTCTGTGTGTGTCTCTGTGTGTGTCTGTGTGTGTCTCTGTGTGTGTCTCTGTGTGTGTGTCTGTGTGTGTGTCTCTGTGTGTGTCTGTGTGTGTGTCTCTCTGTGTGTGTTTGTGTGTGTGTTTGTGTGTGTGTCTCTCTGTGTGTGTTTGTGTGTGTCTGTGTGTATGTGTGTGTTTCTCTGTGTGTTTCTCTGTGTGTGTCTGTGTGTGTGTATGTGTGTGTTTCTCTGTGTGTTTCTCTGTGTGTGTCTGTGTGTGTGTATGTGTGTCTCTGTGTGTGTTTGTGTGTGTCTGTGTGTATGTGTGTGTTTCTCTGTGTGTTTCTCTGTGTGTGTCTGTGTGTGTGTATGTGTGTGTTTCTCTGTGTGTTTCTCTGTGTGTGTCTGTGTGTGTATGTGTGTGTGTGTGTATGTGTGTGTCTGTGTGTGTCTGTGTGTGTGTCTGTGTGTGTCTCTGTGTGTTTGTGTGTTTGTGTGTGTGTGTCTGTGTGTGTTTGTGTGTGTGTGTTTGTGTGTCTGTGTGTGTGTGTGTGTGTGTTGCTTGCATGCCCATACACTGTTATCAGTCTCCAGGCTCGGAAGAGATCAGGGTATTTTTATGGATCTCATAATATTCGTTTACAGACAGTGAAAGAAAATCTCTCCCGATCAACGTCTAATTGCTTTATTGGAATATGTAGTGAGGAGAAGTAATAAAGCTCTAATTTTAGTAAGGAGGACCAGGTGATTTCCTATCTCCCATTCTTTTTGCAACAGGACTCACTTCCCCCCGCCAGTAAACATCCATTGTTGAAATGTGAAAGAGCTCCAGGGCTGGGCAGCTGGGTTTTCTCTCTATTGGCAGCTGCCGATACCACGTGTGCATCCCCATCTCATGACTCGTGATTGACCTCAGTGAGATAAACCATGAGGTACGGGCCTAATACTGACTTATGTCTGGCTTTGGGATGTGCAGTAAATACCATGGGCTTAGTGTGAACTTGGTGTGACCACCTGGGCATTTAATTAGACCACTGGACGCAAAGTGGAATCCAGTACCATAGTCCACACATCAAGCCAGAAGATCCATTGGATCTAAGCACTGAATAAATTTCTAGAAGATAAATGAAACAATATCGATGTTCGGTGCTGAGTTCAGTGTTACATTCTCCACTTCCCTCTCTGTTCTATTGTCTCTCATGCTGTCTCTCTCGCACTCCCTCTTCCTCGTTCCCACTCCTGAAATTCTTTCCTCCCTCAAACAGGTGCGAAAAAAAACATGGCCAATATCTGGATTGGACTTCTAAGTTTATATCTGCTTTCCAAGGATCAACTCAAATGGAACCAAATAACCTGGGTCCCAAATAGTTCTTGAAAAAGTATTGGCACCAACTTAAAATAAAAATGCTCACACGTGTGGCTACAAAAATGTATTTAAAAGGAAGGGGAATGGTGGCCAGGAATCATACAAAGTGAGACTTAAGTGCATCAGAAATAAAGTAATGACATAGTCACCATAACTGACAAGTCAACTGCTAGGATAATTGAGAAAACATAGGTTGTAAAATTGTCACTAACAGAAGACACTCTCATTGTTTTTAAAACTCGGGCTTGTCATGATGCTTTGCATATAGTAGTTGCTCACTAAACAACTATCAGCTGATTATAAGAAGATTAAACGAGTTTGTAGAGAAAATACAACATGATTTGAACACAGAAACACACACAAATAATATACAAATCTCCAGAAGATTTTTTTTCACCCAATCGGCAACACCACTGGGGCTACTGGGATCCATGGCTGTATACAAAACGCAAGCATGTTTTTGTAAAGATGCTGATGCGAGCTGAGAGAGCACATAGACGGTAGTTCAGAAAAGACATTCATCCTATTTAGGACTCCTTTGGCTGCAGATAACAGAAATGGACTCGATACACTAGTAAAAGCTAAAAGCCAGCAATTATTATTACAATATAATAGCACAGACCCCCCCACGGAACAAGGGCTTAGTACATGTGTGCACTCTCCGCTTTTCCACTCTGGGTTACTCTGCAAGTCTTCATCTCTCTCTGTCTCTGTCTCTGTCTCTGTCTCTCTCTCCTACTCCTTCTGAGTTTCCCTGCTCCTCAGTCTACATGGTGAAAACAGGATTATTAAGTTAGCAGATAGTTTCAAGGAAACTCCTCTGTTCTGTCCAGTCTAGGTCACACGTTCAAGTTTGAACCAATCAGCTGTGCGGGGGGAAGTCAAGGCCACATCACAGAAAATCATTACCAGAAGAGGTATCTCTTACCATTTGGATGGGAGTAGGGTGATCTGCTTAAGAAGGATTCTACTCCCGCCTTGCGGCGCCGGCACACCGGGTTCTAGTCCCGGTCGGGGCACCGATCCTGTCCCGGTGGCCCCTCTTCCAGGCCAGCTCTCTGCTGTGGCCAGGGAGTGCAGTGGAGGATGGCCCAAGTGCTTGGGCCCTGCACCCCATGGGAGACCAGGAGAAGCACCTGGCTCCTGCCATCGGATCAGCGCGGTGCGCCGGCCGCAGCACGCCTACCGCGGCGGCCATTGGAGGGTGAACCAACGGCAAAAGGAAGACCTTTCTCTCTGTCTCTCTCTCACTGTCCACTCTGCCTGTCAAAAAAAAAAAAAAAAAAAAAAAAAGAAGGATTCTACTCAATTCAAGATAATATTATTTGAATGCTTTCAGGGGATCTAAGACTGAAACAAGGCTAGAAGTAAAAAAAATGCTAAAATTACTGGTGAATCACCTCGACTGTCTTAAGTATAACCTTTCTCAACCATGAATTTGGCCAAAGCTGCATACCAGTTAAAAAAGAAACGCTTCCAATAAGTATCTGATGTGTATATACCTTGTGTTCTTAAACAGACTTATACAATTTGCTTTCAGATGACTATATTGAAAAGTAAAGTAATTTAAAGTACCTGGTTTGTATCTCCACTTAGGCAAAAAGTCTCCCCACATTCAAATATAGGTTGGCCTCAGATGGACTTGGGCACAAGGTCCAAATTTTTCTCATTAAAGAACTTAAAGTCTGCTTGAAAGTCTGCATGAGAATTAACAGACCCCCATGCCACTCCCCAGATTAAAAACGACCATAGGGTAAAGGAAAGGTCATTTTGACCTGGGGAGTCTTAAAGGGGAGTATTAAGTGAAACTGCTATAACCAGCATAGTACAATTCTGGCCCCAAGAAATCTCCCATCCACAGATGCTGGAGAGAAAACAAAATTATTATTATTATTATTATTAATTTAATTTTATAATTGTATTTCCCTGGAAAGCATTCAAGGGGTTAAACAGCTTGTCCTGTCCAAAAGAGGGCTGCACCTGCAACAGGGCGGGAATGCAAGTTCTCAGGATACGAACTCATTCCGTGTGCTCTACACTAAAACGCTTAGTTTACTCTTATCAAGGGTAATATAGAGATTTCAGGGAGGTCTAGACTTTTATTTGTTTCCCATTTCCTCTTTCCTCATAATGAAGATAAACCAGATAGAATGGCTTCACCAAAGTCACATATATGCATTGGGAGAAAAGGTAATCCCACCCCACATACAATATTTCCATGGGTTTATTTTTTTTAAGATTTATTTATTTATTTGAAAGTCAGAGTTACACAGAGAGAGGAGAGGCAGAGAGAGAGAGAGAGAGAGAGAGAGAGAGAGAGAGAGGTCTTCCATCCGCTGGTTCACTCCCCAGATGGCCGCAATGGCCGGAGCTGCACCGATCCGAAGCCAGGAGCCAGGAGCTTCTTCTGGGTCTCTCACGTGGGTGCAGGGGCCCAAGGACTTGGGCCATCTTCTACTGCTTTCCCAGGCCACAGCAGAGAGCTGGATTGGAAGAGGAGCAGCTGGGACAGAATCCGGCAGCCATATGGGATCCCGGTGCTTCAGGCCAGGACGTTAACCCACTACGCCACAGAGCCGGCCTCCATGAATTTCTGCTTGTAGTGAATTTCCAAATACTCAGGCAGATACCTAGTCATCTCTTAGACGACAATAATCTAACTTAACAGAACCAACAGCACCACTAGCCGGAGACTGAGCCACCTCATTGCATTCTAAAGAAACACCAGCTGAATCCAATATGTTCCTTACACAGTGCGCGCTAAGTCTGAGCAGGTGGAAGACGCGCTCAAACAAATGGAGTTGGACACTGGTAATAAAGAATCAGTAAAGAAAGCAAATGTGGTTAGAAACCAGTCATAAACATCAGTCAGGAAACTTGAGGATTTGTTTGAGCTTATAGACCAATTGAAAGCGACTAGACTACCTGTGGCAGTGATATTTCTTATTCAGACAAGGTCATAGTCAAAGTGGAAGTTCTCTCCTCCCTTCAGAGAAAGGTACCTCCTTCTTTGATGGCCCCGTTCTTTCCACTGGGATCTCACTCGCAGAGATCTTTCATTTAAGTTTTTATTTTTCTTTTGCCAGAGTGTCTTGGCTTTCCATGCCTAAAATACTCTCATGGGCTTTTCAGCCAGATCAGAATGCCTTAAGGGCTGATTCTGAGGCCAGAGTGCTATTTAGGACATCTGCCATTCTATGAGTCTGCTGTGTATCCTGCTTCCCCTGATGGATCATTCTCTTCCTTTTTGATTCTATCAGTTAGTATTAGCAGACACTAGTCTTGTTTGTGTGATCCCTTTGACTCTTAGACCTATCAGTGTGATCAATTGTGAACTGAAATTGATCACTTGGACTAGTGAGATGGCATTGGTACATGCCACCTTGATGGGATTGTATTGGAATCCCCTGGCACGTTTCTAACTCCACCATTTGGGGCAAGTCCGATTGAGCATGTCCCAAATTGTACTCTGGCCTCAGAATCAGCCCTTAAGGCATTTGGATCTGGCTGAAGAGCCCATGAGAGTATTGTAGGCATGGAAAGCCAAGACACTCTGGGAAAAAAAAAGACCTAAATGAAAGATCTCTGTGAGTGAGATCCCAGTGGAAAGAACAGGGCCATCAAAGAAGGAGGTACCTTTCTCTGAAGGGAGGAGAGAACTTCCACTTTGACTATGACCCTATCGGAATAAGATCAAAGTCAGCGAACCCTAAAGGCTTCCATAGCCATGGCAACTCATGACTAGAGCCTAGGGAGATTACTGACGCCATAAACGAGAGTGTCAAATTGTTAAGTCAACAACAGGAGTCACTGTGTACTTCTCATGTGGGATCTGTCCTTAATGTGTTGCCCAATGTGAAGTAATGCTATAACTAGTACTGAAACAGTATTTTACACTCTGTGTTTCTGTGTGGGTGCAAACTGATGAAATCTTTACTTAATATATACTAAATTGATCTTCTGTATATAAAGATAATTGAAAATGAATCTTGATGTGAATGGAATGGGAGAGGTAGTGGGAGATGGGAGGGGTGCGAGTGGGAGGGAAATTATGGGGGGGAAGCCATTGTAATCCATAAACTGTACTTTGGAAATTTATATTTACTAAATAAAAAAATGTGTTCTCTGGAGTAGCAGCATCAGTCTGGCAACTTGTTAGAGATGTGACATTTCGCCGGCACCACGGCTCACTAGGCTAATCCTCCACCTGCGGCGCCAGCACCCTGGGG